>NC_074693.1:15476190-15531190 GCF_029448725.1 Salvelinus fontinalis
TCTGCTGTAGTGGCTACAGGTAACAATCTGTTAATTCTATCTGCTGTAGTGGCTACAGGTAACAATATGTTAATGTTAATTCTATCTGCTGTAGTGGCTACAGGTAACAATCTGTTATTGTTAATTATATCTGCTGTAGTGGCTACAGGTAACGATCTGTTAATTCTATCTGCTGTAGTGGCTACAGGTAACAATCTGTTATTATTAATTATATCTGGTGTAGTGGCTACAGGTAACAATCTGTTAATTATATCTGCTGTAGTGGCTACAGGTAACAATCTGTTAATTATATCTGCTGTAGTGGCTACAGGTAACAATCTGATAATACTATTTGCTGCAGTGGCTTCAAGTGCTATATGTCTCCATAGATCTATGGCTTCATTTGCTATATGGCTCCGTAGATCTATGACTTCATTTGCTATATGTCTCCATAGATCTATGGCTTCATTTGCTATATATCTCCATAGATCTATGGCTTCCTTTGCTATATGTCTCCATAGATCTATGGCTTCATTTGCTATATGTCTCCATAGATCTATGGCTTAATTTGCTATATGTCCCATAGATCTATGGCTTCCTTTGCTATATGTCTCCATAGATCTATGGCTTCATTTGCTTTATGTCTCCATAGATCTATGGCTTCATTTGCTATATGTCTCCATAGATCTATGGCTTCATTTGCTATATGTCTCCATAGATCTATGGCTTCCTTTGCTATATGTCTCCACAGATCTATGGCTTCATTTGCTATATGTCTCCATAGATCTATGGCTTCATTTGCTATATGTCCCATAGATCTATGGCTTCCTTTGCTATATGTCTCCATAGATCTATGGCTTCATTTGCTATATGTCTCCATAGATCTATGGCTCATTTTGCTATATGTCTCCATAGATCTATGGCTTCATTTGCTATATGTCTCCATAGATCTATGGCTTCATTTGCTATATGTCTCCATAGATCTATGGCTTCATTTGCTATATGTCTCCATAGATCTATGGCTTCATTTGCTATATGTCTCCATAGATCTATGGCTTCATTTGCTATATGTCTCCATAGATCTATGGCTTCATTTGCTATATGTCTCCATAGATCTATGGCTTCATTTGCTATATGTCTCCGTAGATCTACGGCTCATTTTGCTATATGTCTCCATAGATCTATGGCTTCATTTTGCTATATGTCTCCATAGATCTATGGCTTCATTTTTGCTATATGTCTCCGTAGATCTATGGCTTCATTTGCTATATGTCTCCGTAGATCTATGGCTTCATTTGCTATATGTCTCCATAGATCTATGGCTCATTTTGCTATATGTCTCCATAGATCTATGGCTTAATTTTGCTATATGTCTCCATAGATCTATGGCTTCATTTGCTATATGTCCCATAGATCTATGGCTTCATTTTGCTATATGTCTCCGTAGATCTATGGCTTCATTTGCTATATGTCTCCATAGATCTATGGCTTCATTTTGCTATATGTCTCCATAGATCTATGGCTTCATTTGCTATATGTCTCCATAGATCTATGGCTTCATTTGCTATATGTCCCATAGATCTATGGCTTCATTTTGCTATATGTCTCCGTAGATCTATGGCTTCATTTGCTATATGTCTCCGTAGATCTATGGCTTCATTTGCTATATGTCTCCGTAGATCTATGGCTTCATTTTGCTATATGTCTCCATAGATCTATGGCTTCATTTTGCTATATGTCTCCATAGATCTATGGCTTCATTTTGCTATATGTCTCCATAGATCTATGGCTTCATTTTGCTATATGTCTCCATAGATCTATGGCTTCATTTTGCTATATGTCTCCATAGATCTATGGCTTCATTTTGCTATATGTCTCCATAGATCTATGGCTTCATTTTGCTATATGTCTCCATAGATCTATGGCTTCATTTTGCTATATGTCTCCATAGATCTATGGCTTCATTTTGCTATATGTCTCCATAGATCTATGAAATAAACATGCATATGTTCTCCTGTCCATAGACTATCGTGCCGAATTCCATATTTGCATAATAGTTTCAAACTAAAAATAAATGTTTCCATACCATACTCTTTTTTTGCACCACTATAAATACAACGATTGCAATTTAAACTGGTAAATCCATCAGTAGCATGAGCAGAGAGTAACTGAAGCCAAGGCGAACCTATATATATATATATATATATATATATATATATATATATATATATATACATACATATGTTCACTGATTAAAATTAAACTGTACATAGCTATAATGGTACTAGACCACACTGCTCTGCAAGATAACGGCCTGCCCGAGAGAGAGAAAGAAGAACCGAGGAAGAGATAAAGAAAGAGCTGTTTGAGTCAGAGGATGTGTTCCAACTGATCCACTACTCCCTATTTAATGAACAACTTGCCCCTACGGGCCCCCTCGTCATAAGCAGTGCACCATAAAGGGAATAGGGTGCCATTTGGGACACACGCAGAGAGTTTGAATCTGCGACATGTACCACTCTTCCTCACCACCACGCTCATTTTAAATGTATTGCCTGTTATCATTACATAAACAAAAATAAAAATATATATTTTTCCATTCCATCTTTTCAAGTTATTGTACAGTACTGGTATCTGTACTGGTAAAGTATCTGGCTAACAACGGCAGGTTAAGTCAGGTGTAGTAGGTGATAAATCACTAAACATGACAGCCAATACAACAATATATATATATATATATATATATATATATATATATATATATATATATATATATATATATATAAATATACACATTTTAATATTTTAAGCTACTTTTTAAGTAAATATCTGCAGTCAACTTGTGCAATACGTTAGAAGATAAAGAAGATCACATTCTTCAATTCACCTGTTCACATTATTTTACATTATGAAGCTAACCGTTAAGTACCCAGTCACATGGTGTTTGTTTACAAGCACACAACTACAGAGAGACAAGGAGCCTTGTGAGTCATGCACTATTGTGCAGCACACGCCAGGTGATCTATATATTTCTATTTTATTTCAAGTGGAGCTAGATAGTCCTAGCTTTATCTCGGTCTTGTCAGCCTTTATCTCTGAAACATCAAATTCCTTATTCAAAAGAGCAGAAAATGTGCAATTGATTTTCCCCTCAGTATTGTTATTCTATAGTCTAATTGAAGGTCACTGTTTGGTTTCCTTTCCCTCTCAGCCGTTTTGTTTGTTTGTTTTTAACTAGGCAAGTCACTTAAGAACAAATTCTTATTTACAATGACGGCCTAGCCAGGCCAATTGTGCACCGCCTTATGGGACTCCCAATCACAGCCGGATGTAATAAAGGCCGGATTCGAAACAGGGACTGTAGCTACGCCTCTTCCACAGAGATACAGCGCCTTAGACCGCTGCGCCACTCGGGAGCTACAGTATGGGATATGCTAAATGCTCTGCAGTTGTGCATTTGGTTTACTAACTCAGTAGTTATCTAGTTGGTTAGCTTCTTGAAAAATTAAGCTTCTCTTTGTAACCGCAGAGAATCTCCTCCTGGATAAAGAACCTTGCTGTCTAATATTTGTTTTGTGCAGCAAACTGTGAGATGCATTTTTTTAGTTACTTGTATAACTTTATGGGCTGAGATGTTTGTCCTGCAAAACAGTTTATGTCAGAGACTGTATAAAATGTCGGCAATGCGCACGTTAGCATTTAGCTAGCATTTCCTATAGGTTTTGACATGTACTTGTTAGCATTGCTAACCTTAGAATTACAGAGACTCAGTGGGGTTTGAAAATAGTGCCCTTTGTGTTCAGTGCCAGTATTACTGAATATTCCGGGATGACAATCTGGATACCACCCAAGCCTAAATCACATCAACTAAACAGCTGTGCCTCCCTCTGGATATGACACAGGCTGTGTCTAAAATGGAATCCTATTTCCTATATAGTGCACTAATTTTAAAAAGATCCCTATACGTTGCCATTTCAGACACAGCCACAGAGCAGGCCACAGAGCAGGCCACAGAGCAGGCCACAGAGCAGGCCACAGAACAGGCCACAGAGCAGGTCACTCTCCTGAACAATAATTAATCTAATAATCTAAAATAAAATGCTTAATCTCAACGAAGAAAAGCAATGAATTCCATCTTAAAAATAGTTCAACTAAGTGAACAGAGGATACAAGCCCATGGTTTAAACAGACGAGAGAGAGAGAGAGAGAGAGAGAGAGAGAGAGAGAGAGAGAGAGAGAAAGAGAGAGCGAGAGAGAGAGTGGAGGAGGGAGAGAGAGAGAGAGAGAGAGAGAGAGAGAGAGAGAGAGAGAGAGAGAGAGAGAGAGAGAGAGAGAGAGAGAACAGCTTTAAAGAGATCAACGATTCAACAATAAGCAGATAGACATGCCGGAATGCAATGTAAATATATTATTCTCCCCAGCTTCGGCCAATGTCTCACTGTCGTCCAATTAAAACCGGTCAATAAATAGACCCTTGGAATAGGGGGTCATTTGGGACACAACCCTTGATCTCTTGTGATTGGAGATATTGCAGAATGCATGAAATCAGTTAAGGTAATTTGAAGACTGCTTTTTTGAACAGCTGTTTGGTCAATTTCAAGAAAGATGGGAAAACCTGACCATAGGGGAATGATTATACATATTCATCGTTTTTTAATATTTCTAGAAATATTTTTTAGATATATTTTTTATATGATTTCTCTTATTTTCTCTTTTCTCTCTGCATTGTTGAGAAGGGTCGTACGTAAGAATTTCACTGTTAGTCCACACCTGTTGTTTACCAAGCATGTGACAAATAAAATGTTGATTTTTGATTTGATGTAAACATGGGAACACAAAGAAGACAAGACAGAAAATACAGTATGAACAATGTGTACGTCAAAGATGGCGTGTGTCTCTTCCCTTGCAATGAAAACCCTCTCTGCCCCTCTCTCCCCACCCTTCTCTCTCTCTCTCTCCCTCCCCATCTCTCTCTCTCTCTCCCCATCCATCCCTCTCTCTCTCTCTCTCTCTCTCCCCATCCCCATCTTCCCCCCTCTCTCTCTCTCCCCATCCCTCCCTCTCTCTCTCTTCCCATCCCTCTCTCTCTCTTCCCATCCCTCCCTCTCTGCCCCTCTCTCCCCATCCCTCCCTCTCTCTCTCTTCCCATCCCTCTCTCTCTCTTCTCATCCCTCCCTCTCTCCCCCTCTCTCCCCATCCCTCCCTCTTTCTCTCTTCCCATCCCTCTCTCTCTCTTCCCATCCCTCCCTCTCTGCCCCTCTCTCCCCATCCCCCTCTCTCTCTCTTCTCATCCCTCCCTCTCTGCCCCTCTCTCCCCATTCCCCCTCTCTCTCTCTTCTCATCCCTCCCTCTCTGCCCCTCTCTCCCCATCCCCCTCTCTCTCTCTTCTCATCCCTCCCTCTCTGCCCCTCTCTCCCCATCCCCCTCTCTCTCTCTCTCTCTCTCTTTTCAGGTATGCACATTCTTTCTAAACAGAGCCCCACAGTGGAGGTGTTATAATACCCATAAAACCTAGCGATCAAACAGGGAAATGGTTCCATTCATTTTTCCCCACATGGTATTTTAGAAACACTTAAAATAAGAGCTGTGTTTCATGTAGGCTCACCCTGGCATGACGTTTTGATAACCATGTAAATCCCTCTCCAACAAGGTGACTATATAGCTGACACCTTTGCTATCAGGTATTGTGCCAACTTAAAACTTGCACTACACAGTTCCCAGAATTGTACATTTAAAGAAATGTAGCCAATTTATTCATTACTACATTTAATTTACATGAAATAGTTGATCCAGAGATTCTTACCTTTTCCTTGATTCGAGTCGTCTCGTCCAGATCATCATGGTATTTGTAGTTCTTTATGATAGCCACATTAGCAGCTAATTAGCGTTTCATTTATGCGGGGTAAATACAGGCAAATATATTGACATTAGTCCCCTTGTTCGAGAGAGATTTACACGGTTATCAAAACGTCACGCCAGGGTAAGCCAATATGAAAACCAATATGAAACACAGCCCTTGTTTTAAGTGTTTCTAAAACTATTGCAACCATTTCCCTGTTTAACCGCTAGGTATTTTGGGTATTATGACTCATACTCCGGTACTCTATGACATATAAGGATCATAAAAGCTTTCAACTCCTCCAGTAACACAACAACACAGCCAGTCCAGATAAAGGGAGTTACTTTAACGAGGCAACGATGCAGACCTACTGAATCTGCAGTGTCAAAGGGATCCATCCCAAATGCCACCCTATTCCCTACATAGTGCACTACTTTTGACCAGGGCCCATCAAAAGTAGTGCACTACATAGAGAATAGGGTGTTATTCATCAAAGACACGTGATCTAATTAACTCATGAAGATCAAATTTGCACTCAGGTCAACTGACACTGCATGCTAGCTAATAACACAATCTAAAATGGATCCTAGCTAGTAGCTTGGCCCTTAGTATCGCGACAAAAATACTTTCTAAGTAAATGAAGAAAAAAAACAGTGTGTGTGTGTGTCTGTGTGTGAGTTTCTCAAAGTCAACGCACCATGTGAGAGCCCGAACACCCCGCACCATGTGAGAGCCCGAACACCCCGCACCATGTGAGAGCCCGAACACCCCGCACCATGTGAGAGCCCGAACACCCCGCACCATGTGAGAGCCCGAACACCCCGCACCATGTGAGAGCCCGAACACCCCGCACCATGTGAGAGCCCGAACACCCCGCACCATGTGAGAGCCCGAACACCCCGCACCATGTGAGAGCCCAAACACCCCGCACCATGTGAGAGCCCAAACACCCCGCACCATGTGAGAGCCCGAACACCCCGCACCATGTGAGAGCCCGAACACCCCGCACCATGTGAGAGCCCAAACACCCCGCACCATGTGAGAGCCCAAACACCCCGCACCATGTGAGAGCCCGAACACCCCGCACCATGTGAGAGCCCGAACACCCCGCACCATGTGAGAGCCCAAACACCAACATGTGCATTGCATTCATCAGATGAATTAGAAATCATCAATAGAGACACACAAAAACACTCTGCATCATGTCCCATTTCATGCTTTTGCTCTGACAGTTTCCCATGTGTTTCAGAGCTTATCTCTGTCTGCATAGAGACATTCAGGATATGAGAGACCCATTGAAACTATGCTGCACTAACTCTCAAACAAGCCCCGTTATTATTGTTGGCACTCAAGAGTTATTTACAAAAGCAGATGGAGGGAGAAACCTACAGCTCCCGGCTCGGATTATACAGCTCTCGTTATTCTACTCTACGTCCCGCCCTCATCTCATCTCTCGCATTAAAAAGTAACCTACGGCCACACCACACCCAACTCTCACTCCTATTACTCTCTATTGCTACAATAGTCCTTGAGGTTTCATAACATCAAATGTGTATTTTACTGCCCTTTCCCCTCCCCCTTTTGGAACAATGCTTTATGATCTAGAGAAGTATTTTCCTTTGACATATTCCTGGCAGGGAGTACTGGGAGGGGCAGAGAGAGAGAGAGAAAGAGAGACAGCGAGAGAGAGACATAGAGAGACAGAGAGAGAGAGAGAGAGAGAGAGAGAGAGAGAGAGAGAGAGAGAGAGAGAGAGAGAGAGAGAGACAGACAGAGAGAGAGAGAGAAAGAGAGACAGCGAGAGAGAGAAAGAGAGAGAGAGAGAGAGAGACAGAGAGACAGAGAGAGAGAGACAGAGAGAGAGAGTTCAGGAGGGAAACTATCATTTGTATAATTGCTGTAATGTAAAGTCAAAGGACCAGCTGGTTGAGGTGTAAAGCAAACTGTGAACAAGACTTGGTGTTCATGGAATCATTCGACAGACAAGCAGTGAAACAACTTTCTTCAATTTCTGTCTCTCTGTGCCTTGACTGCAAAACATCTTCTAATCAAATGATGAGCTCATCAAAATGTGCCCAATGGAGACATGAAAGTACAAATTTGGCCACAAAAGGATCAAAGAAGAAAAGTGGGGAGGAACTGGAGGGAAGGAATGGGAAAGGGGATGAGCGTTGTACATCATTGTAGTTTGCTATGTAACTGTGCTATGAGAGAAAGCCTGCAGGGAACACGAGGACAGACCACCCGACAAGAAAGCTTCTGGTTTCTGACAATGGCAGCTCCTAACCAGTTAGCTAACCCGCCTCTTTCTGACCACAGAGCAAGTCTGTATACGCCTCTTTCCTGTATCCCTTGTTGGCTACATTGTCTGCGTACGGTTTGGCGGTTTGGTATTCCTTAGGCTTACGACACTGACTCCCCAGTTTAAAAAATGATCCTGCAACAGCTGCTACTACCAACAATTAAACAGTGTGATTTGGCAGGGCTTGACTGGCCATTTCATATCAAGGGGGTTTACAGTAACTGATGTGTTGCGTGTTGTGTTTAGCCTGTGTCTTGTCGTCAACATCTTGGAGGACAATATCTTTGAATGAAGGACACTTACGTACTTTGGATTGCTCAAGCAAGGCCAAGGGCTCTGTCTCTTCGCTTCTTGTTTGTCTGTTAACAGAGGGACACGCGGAGAGAGAAGAGGAATAGGAGTTAATCACATTGATTGATCGAATAGTTAGGCTCATTCTCACGTCCACACTTCTCTCTTGCCTATGTTACTCACACAAGAGAGCAACCAACGTCAACACACATTCATTCATGGCTTTCGGACAGACATTGAAACAAGTTCATAAACTATGCCCGTACTAATATGCTACTGCTCCAGGGATATCTACATGACTAGGTCACACATCTTTAATGTGTTCTGATTGTGTCTTCATAACAATGCAATGGACCTTCGCCTCAGAGAGAATGGACCTTCGCCTCAGAGAGAATGGACCTTCGCCTCAGAGAGAATGGACCTTTGCCTCAGAGAGAATGGACCTTCACCTCAGAGAGAATGGACCTTTGCCTCAGAGAGAATGGACCTTCACCTCAGAGAGAATGGACCTTCGCCTCAGAGAGAATGGACCTTCGCCTCAGATGGAATGGACCTTTGCCTCAGAGAGAATGGACCTTCGCCTCAGAGAGAATGGACCTTTGCCTCAGAGAGAATGGACCTTCACCTCAGAGAGAATGGACCTTTGCCTCAGAGAGAATGGATCTTCGCCTCAGAGAGAATGGACCTTCGCCTCAGAGAGAATGGACCTTTGCCTCAGAGAGAATGGACCTTTGCCTCAGAGAGAACGGACCTTCGCCTCAGAGAGAATGGGCTGTGTGCTCGAATTTTATACACCTGACGAATCCTCTAATTTGAAAGGGTGTCCACATACTGCTGTATATATACTGTATCAGCTCATCTGTAAAGAATCAAGCGTGTTTTCAACACATGTAAATACTGAAAGTGGTACAGGTGGAGCAAGAGATTCTATATTTCAAAACCCCCTGGACAAAAACTGGTTGAATCAACATTGTTAATTTTCTCAGTGCCGAAAGAAATTAGAGGGAACATTGGAGATGAGGTTGAATCAACGTGGAGAACGGATTGGATTTGCAAAAAGTCATCAAAGTTAAGGGCATTTCGTCTTTTCTTTCCCACCTAATTTTTAACCTAAATCCAGCGACATGGTGAAATGTTTTGTTGATTTCACATTAAATTCACGTTAGTGGACAAACTCAACCAAATATAAATCAAAACTAGACGTTGAACTGACGTCTTTGCCCAGTGGGTAATGTGAATTATGTGGCAGACCATACCATAGCAGGCAGCCACACCATTTTAAATATGTACCACGGATCACAGATCACTCGACGCAACAAGAAAGATGCAATGCATGACAGCTGGGTCATTTCACTTTCCTAATGCAACACTCGTATGTTCAAACCACAACTTGGACACATCGCTGCACTATCAAATGTCACCAAAACAGTCTCAAACAAAAAAACAGTCACGAGGTATTGGCCCTTTACTTAAACTGTTCCACCTGAGGAGAACAACACATTGGCTTGTACACAGACCTCACATACCCAGCTGCTGTCTGCCGTAGGCCTCGTTCTGATGTCTGCATGTGGCTGCTAATACGTTTAGACAAGATTCCCTTTCAGTTCTATTAAACATGTTAGAGACAACTAGCGACTAGCCTTATGCTAATGTAACAGTTAGCGTCTCGCTTGAGGTTATAGTGTCTTCAGAAAGTATTCACACTCCTTGAATTTTTTCCACATTTTGTTGTGTTACAACCTCAATTTAAAATGAATGAAATGAAACGTGCCATTGGAACACAGGAGTGATGGTTGCTGATAATGGGCCTCTGTTTGCCTATGTTGATATTCCATTTTAAAAAATCTGCCGTTTCCAGCTACAAAAGTCCTTTACAACATTACCAATGTCTACACTGTATTTCTGTTCAGTTTGATGTTATTTTAATGGGGGAAAAATGTGCTTTTCTTTCAAAAAAAAAGGAAATTTGTAAGTGATCCCAAACTTTTGAAAGGTAATGTATATATTTGCGTATAAAAGCGGTTCCACCGATATTTCTCGCATAATTAATTTTACCAACACATAAAGATCCCACCTTGTCTAGCATATTTAGTTTAGTCGACATTTTGAAAGTTTACTGACATTTTTTTTTCTGTTTCCATCAGGCCTGTCATGACATTTTTCATCCGACATGTACTTTATATACATTAAAAGGATCGGATGGAAACCTGCTTACTGTCCCATTAGTGTTGGAGCTCACAGTACCAGCACATGTCTGAAGGCGAAGAAATACCTGATTCATGACTGGTACCATAAAGTATCTGGAGAATTCTGTTTTCCAGAATGACAATGGTCCTTTTCAGCAGTGCCTTAAAACGTTGAGCTTGAAAGCAATAATAGTGATCTAATTGTATAAGCAACTGGTTTGGTATTGATATATTTTCCAGTTAAACTTTGCCATTTGTCTCGACGGTAAAAGCTGAACCTTGGTACGTCGTATGTCAAGTGCTTTCCATCCGGCTTAGTTCACAATTCCTTCCTGCGTTTGAAGGTCTCTGCTTTGACTTGAAGAGGGTACTGTGAAACAAAGAAGAGTCTTTCCTCTTGAGCGGAAACACCAACTGGTGGACTGGATTCCTCACAGACAGGCGTGGACTAGTGACAACCTGCCCCCCCACACAGACAAATTCTTTAAAGACAAGTTGTGTTTTTTGGAACAACTGTCATTAGTCTGCTGCCTCCTCCCTTGTTGTAGTTTACAGCTGAACTGTTCTTTACATCCAAGAAAATTACAGCAAATAACTGTGTTTACAGTTTTACAGACTCTTTAAGTGGCAGTTGAAAAACACAACTCAAAGTTTTAGTAAAGGGTGAAAAGAGGAAACTCTTTACAGGATTTTGATTTATTATTTAAAACAAGATGAACTAGTTTTGAGGATCAACTCCAAGCGCAAACCTTTGACGCATAAAACAGTTATATTTGCATTGTGTTAACATACTGGGTCTTCGCTAGATTGATAGTTATGTATCACTCCTGGGTCTTCGCTAGATTGATAGTTATGTATCACTCCGGTGTTCCGTTTGTGCTTACCCGTTTGAAGTTGCAGAAGAGCAGAAACCAAGCGCGTCATGGCTACATGTTGTTGTCTATAGCAAATAGCCACCGGTGAGCTAGAAGTAAACAAGGGTCCGGTTAACGGATCCAACAAGTGTTTCTCTCTCTTCAAACCCTCATTAAAAAGGTCTTTCATCACACCATCACCAAGCTAAAACCTCTTCCTATTCTCACTGCTTTATTGTTGGCGTAGCTAGCTAGTTGGTTATTTCTGCCGGGGTACCGAAATAGATAGGCCAGTGGTGGTGATAAACGCCAAGCGATACGAGGTTGGATTGCCACTGTGTTTGACTGCTTTATTGTTGGCGTAGCTAGCTAGTTGGTTATTTCTGCCGGGGTACCGAAATAGATAGGCCAGTGGTGGTGATAAACGCCAAGCGATACGAGGTTGGATTGCCACTGTGTTTGACTGCTTTATTGTTGGCGTAGCTAGCTAGTTGGTTATTTCTGCCGGGGTACCGAAATAGATAGGCCAGTGGTGGTGATAAACGCCAAGCGATACGAGGTTGGATTGCCACTGTGTTTGACTGCTTTATTGTTGGCGTAGCTAGCTAGTTGGTTATTTCTGCCGGGGGTACCGAAATAGATAGGCCAGTGGTGGTGATAAACGCCAAGCGATACGAGGTTGGATTGCCACTGTGTTTGACTGCTTTATTGTTGGCGTAGCTAGCTAGTTGGTTATTTCTGCCGGGGTACCGAAATAGATAGGCCAGTGGTGGTGATAAACGCCAAGCGATACGAGGTTGGATTGCCACTGTGTTTGACTGCTTTATTGTTGGCGTAGCTAGCTAGTTGGTTATTTCTGCCGGGGTACCGAAATAGATAGGCCAGTGGTGGTGATAAACGCCAAGCGATACGAGGTTGGATTGCCACTGTGTTTGTATAAAGAGAGACTCAGGGTATGACAGCTGTCTACACCAGCAGACACCCAGAGGCGGTGTATTCATTTTTGCCTCCTGTCACAAGGAGGAATATCAACAACATGCGTAGTAGGTAAGACGGTAAGTCTCAAGGAATTCCATAAACGTGCACTCTGTCTGTAATCCGTTCAATTAAGCAGATTCAGGTAAGACTTGGTTGATCTGATTTTGGATTTGGTTGTTTTTATGTCTGTTTGGAAACATTTTCTGACAACATAATTGGCTCTTGCCACCGGTGTTACAAAACATAGGAATGTATCAACCTTGACTTGGCATTGACTTGTTAGACGGGCATCACACATCCAAAAACACGGTGTACTATCGGTCACACCTATGTGGTAAAGCGAACACCATTAGTCAAAGCAAGGCGACTGGAATAACAGTTAGAGATATGGTGAGAAACACCAAAGTCACTGCTTCAGGTAGGTTTAAAGGAAACAGTGTGGCCCCAACACACTACTGTTTTAATGATCACAATCACAGCAGTGCACACAGAGGAGTGGTCAACGCTAGCTTGCTTGCTAAAGGGAGTGTGGGGCTGGGCCGGGAATTAGACGGACTAGAATATTGATTGTACTCATGAGTGTTCTGTCAAATTTCCGTCACCTAATGGGCTTTTCCCCGTTCTAGTCAGTCAAACAAGTAGATTGATTTCTATGTGCCTCCAGTCTTACCACCATCTCAGTGCTAGCTTACTTGCTAAGGGATTGGAGAAACGGGCTAGGCTACGAGTCCCACCTCAGGCAGTGCTAGCTTGCTTGCTAAGGGAATGGAGCACCGGGCTAGGCTATGAGTCCCACCTCAGGCAGTGCTAGCTTGCTTGCTAAGGGATTGGAGCACCGGGCTAGGCTATGAGTCCCACCTCAGGCAGTGCTAGCTTACTTGCTAAGGGATTGGAGAAACGGGCTAGGCTACGAGTCCCACCTCAGGCAGTGCTAGCTTACTTGCTAAGGGATTGGAGAAACGGGCTAGGCTACGAGTCCCACCTCAGGCAGTGCTAGCTTGCTTGCTAAGGGAATGGAGCAACGGGCTAGGCTACGAGTCCCACCTCTGGCAGTGCTAGCTTGCTTGCTAAGGGAATGGAGCAACGGGCTAGGCTACGAGTCCCACCTCTGGCAGTGCTAGCTTGCTTGCTAAGGAAATGGAGCAACGGGCTAGGCTACGAGTCCCACCTCAGGCAGTGCTAGCTTTTTACATTTACATCATTTAGCAGATGCACTTATCCAGAGAGACTTACAGTGGTGAGTCATTTAACAGACTCTCTTATCCAGAGAGACTTACAGTAGTGAGTCATTTATCAGACGCTCTTATCCAGAGATACTTACAGTGGTGAGTCATTTAGAAGACTCTCTTATCCAGAGAGACTTACAGTAGTGAGTCATTTAGCAGACTCTCTTATCCAGAGAGACTTACAGTAGTGAGTCATTTAGAAGACTCTCTTATCCAGAGAGACTTACAGTAGTGAGTCATTTAGCAGACTCTCTTATCCAGAGAGACTTACAGTAGTGAGTCATTTATCAGACTCTCTTATCCAGAGAGACTTACAGTAGTGAGTCATTTAACAGACTCTCTTATCCAGAGAGACTTACAGTAGTGAGTCATTTATCAGACTCTCTTATCCAGAGAGACTTACAGTAGTGGGGGCAACAGGCTAAATGGCTGGGTGCAGTGCTGTGCTACGAGGCTGGGCCCCACCTTGCCTCGAGTCCTGTCCCAGTGAAGGTTGTTTGCTTGCTAACAGCTTGTAGCAACATGCTACAGGGCTAGACACCCTAGCCTCTCAGTGCTAGCTAGGTTGCTAAGAGAGCAACCAATGGGCTAGGCAACAGGCCTGGGTGTTGTGTTGTGCTCTACAATGCTGAGCAGGCCCCACTCTGGGCTGGGTGCCGTGCTCTACAAGGCTGAGCAGGCCCCACTCTGGGCTGTGTGCTGTACTCTACAAGGCTGAGCAGGCCCCACCCTGGGCTCCAGTCTCACACATTACTTGATAGCGCTGTCAGGCCAGCTGGAACGGAGCCCAGTCTCTCCTCTGTACCTCTCCCACAGTGACTAACTCCTAAGAAATGACCTCCACTCACTCTACCCAGCCACTCTGTGTGCTGCCTGCAAACCCAGAGCATGTCCGCACAGGGTCCAGCCACAAAACAGAATCACTTTTCGTACTTTCTTCATTTGGTTGCGTCATGTTAGGCAACTACAATCATCGTCACTGAATGGATCTCTGTACCTGATTGTGCCAAGGAGCCGTATAGACTCTCCAGTCTGGTAAATACCTAACGAGTTAGTCTTGTATCTGGTAAACACCTAGAGAGTTAGTCTTGTATCTGGTAAACACCTAGAGAGTTAGTCTTGTATCTGGTAAACACCTAGAGAGTTAGTCTTGTATCTGGTAAACACCTAGAGTGTTAGTCTTGTATCTGGTAAACACCTAGAGAGTTAGTCTTGTATCTGGTAAACACCTAGAGAGTTAGTCTTGTATCTGGTAAACACCTAGAGAGTTAGTCTTGTATCTGGTAAACACCTAGAGAGTTAGTCTTGTATCTGGTAAACACCTAGAGAGTTAGTCTTGTATCTGAAAGGATATGTCAGTGAGTTAAGTTTATTGATTGAAGACAACTATCAAGAATAGATAGAAAAGTCATTGTGATAAAGAACACTACTCATCAAACAATGAAATACTGGCGAGTGGCAAGATTTGGTTAAGGATCTATGGGCTCTGGTCTAAAGTAGTGCACTATAAAGGGCATAGAGTGCCATTTGGGATGCACTCCTAAACTAAGGAGAATAGCCATACTGAATTACCCCAATGCTATCAAACAGAATTGTCTCAATGTTTTGTTCCTCCCTTTGTTGTGGGGAGTAGTTGTAAGCAATGGGGTGTGAAAGCAACATGTGTTACCACTAACTGGCCTGACTGGTTTACAGACGAGAGAGAGAGAGAGAGAGAGAGAGAGAGAGAGAGAGAGAGAGAGAGAGAGAGAGAGAGAGAGAGAGAGAGAGAGAGAGAGAGAGAGAGAGAGAGAGAGAGAGAGAGAGAGAGAGAGAGAGAGAGAGAGAGAGAGAGAGAGAGAGAGAGAGAGAGAGAGAGAGAGAGAGAGAGAGAGGTTTTGCATAAGCAAACATGAAAATGTTGTAGATTGACAAAGGCAAATGTGGTTTTTCTACAGTGCATGGTGTGTTAAACCTCAAATCATAGAGCATAACATAACATAACTGAACTATAAATTATTATTTCACTGATTTGGAATAAATCCTCTTATTGAAATGATTTACATTTTGTTTCCAATGCTCATCAAAATACACCAACATATAAGGACTGCGTGCAAGTACTGTGTTATTTACTAAGTAGGCTGTTGATGTCTGTCCCAAAGCGACACTGTTTATTGTTTGTGTGAATGTCACCAGTGGCTAATGGTAATTACACACCTCCATATACATCTTAATGGTAATTACAGGCTAATATCACACTTCCATATACATCGTAATGGTAATTACAGGCTAATATCACACTTCCATATACATCGTAATGGTAATTACAGGCTAATATCACACTTCCATATACATCGTAATGGTAATTACAGGCTAATATCACACTTCCATATACATCTTAATGGTAATTACAGGCTAATATCACACCTACATATAAATCTTAAAGGAATGGTTTCCCCTGGAGCTTTGGAAATCAAAATGTAATACCTGAACCTCTATGAAATTCGAAAGTTATTGTTGACATGAATCATTATAATGTTTTCCAGTGACATGACATAGTGATAGATAGTGTGTAACACACCTGTAACCTTTTGACTGTTAGCAACTTTGAAACTTTCTGCACATTCCATAGGCTCCCGGATTTATGTCAGCGTTCAAGAACAGCTGTGGTTGGAAACAAATGGGTTTTAACAAGTAAAGACAAGTGCTGAGACGGAGGTAGAGAAATTACAGTTTAAAAAATACACGTGAGCCTGTATATGTTGCCAGCCGGAGAACAACCTCAACAAAGCAAAAAATATATTTGCATTACTCGCACTGCCACCCGGACATTTAGGCACTCCACTTCGAGTGCATCTCAGTGCCGGAGGCGTCACTACCGACCCTGGTATACCCGGACCAATAGTGAAAACGCAATGTCCCCATTTGCTAAAAATATTTTCAGAATACTCTAAAATCTCAAGACATAAAATGGAACGTGGAGGAAAGTAAATAATAACGACAATAGGAAACAGAATAGCTTATGATCTAAAGCTTTAAGATCACCACAAAAAAAATATCAAATACTTAGGATGCTTATATAAATATAACTTTATCCCATTAGTCAACCATATAAAAGCAGATTTAATTAAATGGAATAATCTTCCCATAAATCTTACAGGTACAATAAACTTATTCAGAACAGCATGGCTCCAAAGGTTTTTAGATTTATTCTCGGTAATACCAATTACTATAACTGGGAAATACATCCGAAGACATTCTGATAAAAAAGTATACTCGGTCATAACAAACTTTATATGGGAAAATAAAACTCATGGTATTAAACAGGAAGGTTTTACATCTTCCTAAGTCTGAGATGGTTTTAACCTTCCAGACTTGAAATTCTATCTGCTCACCACCCAGGGCTTTAATAACTTGTGAAATATAGTTAGTTAAATACACTAAAGAGGAAACGTGGGTCCATATTGAAGATGTGTACGCTCATCCCCAGAATCTTTTCACTTGTCTATTTTCAAATGATAAAGAACATTTAACAACTTCAAATGACAAACATATTCAACAAGAACCGATATCACTCAACCCTATGGAACAATCCTTGGATAGCTTTTGTGAATTCGCCGATAAATTGGCATATAAACTATAAATGGGAAATACATTGATTTCCATGACAGAATAATTTTTACAAATTTGCACAGACCAAAATACGGAGTGTACAAAATCTTAGGAACATGACATTAAGAGGGGGTATAATGGCACCGGAGGAGATGGAGGATTAAAAAAAAAAGGATTTTCTTCAGATACCGAACAAGGCCCAAATCCCCGTCATTCACATGAAGGAGAGACAGAGATATAGGGGTCGTAGGTCGGGTGCCTTGTAAGAATCCGACTGTGAGTGGGTGACCCGTCATCCGTCCTATTAGCCAACGTGCAATCATTGGATAATAAACTGGATGATCTCTGCTCGATACTATCCTACCAACGGGACATTAAAAAAAGTAATATCTCATGTGTTACAGAGTCGTGACTGAACGAGGAGGCAGCGCTCCTAGTGGCCAGGGACTTTTATGCAGAGAAACTTAAATAGGTTTTACCTCATTTCTACCAGCACGTTACATGTGCAACCAGAGGAGAAAAAAACTCTAGACCTCCTTTACTCCACACACAGAGACACGTACAAAGCTCTCCCTCAACCCTCCATTTGGCAAATCTGACCATAACTCTATACTCCTGATTCCTGCTTACAGGCAAAAACTAAAGCAGGAAGTACCAGTGGCTCGCTTAATACAGAAGTGGTCAGATGACGCAGATGCTAAGCTACAGGACTGTTTGCTAGCACAGACTGGAATATATTCCGGGATTCTTCCAGACGGCATTGAGGAGTACACCACATCAGTCACTGGCTTCATCAATAAGCGCATTGATGACGTTGCCCCCACAGTGACTGTACGTACATACCCCAACCAGAAGCCATGGATTACAGGCAACATCTGCCCTGAGCTAAAGGGTAGTGCTGCCGCTTTCATGAAGCAGGACTCTAAACCGGATGCTTATAAGAAATCCTGTAATGCCCTCCGACGAACCATCAAACATGCAAAGCATCAATACAGGGCTAAGATTGAATCTTACTACACCGGCTCCAACGCTCGTCGGATGTGGCAGGGCATGGAAACTATTACGGACTACAAAGGGAAGCAGAGCTGCGAGCTGCCCAGTGACACAAGCTTACCAGACCAGCTAAATTACTTCTATGCACACTTCGAGGCAAGCAACACTGAAGAATGCATGAGAGCACCAGCTGTTCCGGACGACTGTGTGATCACAGTCTCTATAGCCGATGTGAGTAAGACATTTAAACAGGTCAACATTCACAAGGCCGCAGGGCCAGACAGATTACCAGGACGTGTACTCCGAGCACGCACTGACCAAGCATCTTCACTGACATTTTCAACCTGTCCCTGACCTAGTCTGTAATACCAACATGTTTCATACAGACCACCATAGTCCCTGTGCCCAAGAACACCAAGGTAACCTGCCTAAAGGACTACCGACCCGTAGCGCTCACGTCTGTAGCCATGAAGTGCTTCGAAATGCTGGTCATGGCTCACATCATCACCATTATCCCAGAAATCCTAGACCCTCTCCAATTCGCGTACCTCCCCAACAGATCCACAGATGATGCAATCTCTATTGCACTCCACACTGCACTTTCCCACCTGGACAAAGGAAACACAGCTCAGCATTCAACACCACCATAGTGCCCTAAAAACCTCCCTCTGCAACTGGATGATGGGCTTCCTGACGTGCCGCCCCCAGGTGGTAAGGGTAGGTAACAACACATCTGCCAAGCTGATCCTCAACACGATGGCCCCTCAGGGGTGAGTGCTCAGTCCCCTCCTGTACTCCCTGTTCACCCACGATGACCACATGGCCAATCACGACTCCAACACCATCATTAAGTTTGCTGATGACACAACAGTGGTAGGCCTGATCACCGACAACAATGAGACAGCCTATAGGAAGGAGGTCAAAGACCTGGCAGTGTGTTGCCGGGATAACAACCTCTCCCTCAACGTGATCAAAACAAAAGAGATGATTGTGGACTACAGGAAAAGGAGGACCGAGCACGCGCCCATTCTCATCAACAGAGCTGTAGTGGAGCAGGTTGAGAGCTGGTAAAATACTTTATTATCTAAATGTTGAACGTGCTTGTGGGTGACGGAGAGAAACAAAAAGGTATAAGGAGTTATTAATGGTCCCCCCTTTGCTGCGATAACAACCTCCACTCTTCTGGGAAGGCTTTCCGCTAGATGTTGGAACATTGCTGCTATAACAGCCTTCACTCTTCTGGGAAGACTTTCCACTAGATGTTGGAACATTGCTGCAGGGACTTGCTTCCATTCAGCCACAAGAGCATTAGTGAGGTCGTGTCACTGATGTTGGCCGATTAGGCCTGGCTCATAGTCGGCGTTCCAATTCATCCAAAAAGGTGTTCGATGGGGCTCAGGTCAGGGCTCTGTGCAGGCCAGTCAAGTTGTTCCACACCGATCTTGACAAAACATTTTTTTATGGACCTTGCTTTGTGCACAGGGGCCTTGTCATGCTGAAACAGGAAAAGGCCATTCCCAAGCTGTTGCCACAAAGTTGGAAGCACAGAATCATCTAGAAAGTCATTGTATTCTGTAGCGTTAAGATTTCCCTTCACTGGAACTAAGGGACCTGAACCATGAAAAACATCCCCAGACCATTATTCCTCCTCCACCAAACTTTACAGTTGGCACTATGCATTCTGGCAGGTAGCGTTCTCCTGCCATCCGTCAAACCCAGATTTGCCTGTTTGACTGCCAGATGGTAAAGCGTGATTCATCGCTCCAGAGAACGTGTTTCCACTGCTCCAGAGTCCACTCCATTTCGGGCCAACGCTTGTGCATAGTGATCTTAGGCTTGTGTGCGGCTGCTCGGCCATGGAAACCCATTTCATGAAGCTCCCAACGAACAGTTCTTGTGCTGACGTTGCTTCCAGAGTCCGTTTGGAACACGGTAGTGAGTGTTCCAACCGAGGACAGACAATTTTTACTCGCTGCGTGCTCCAGCACTCGCTGGTCCCGTTCTGTGAGCTTGTGTGGCCTACCATCTTTGCGTCTGAGCCGTTGTTGCTCCTAGATGTTTCCACTTCACAATAACCACACTTACATTTGACCAGGGCAGCTTTAGCAGGGCATAAATTTGCCGAACTGACTTGTTGGAAAGGTGGCATCCTATGACGGTGCCACATCGAAAGTCACTGAGCTCCTCAGTAAGGCCATCCTATGGCCAATGTTTGTCAATGAAGATTCAGAGAAATAAACTTTTTTGTGCGTATGGAACATTTCTGGGATCGTTTATTTCAGCTCATGAAACATGGGACAAACACTTTACATGTTGTGTTTATATTTTTGTTCAGTGTATTCTTGTATATATAGTGTAAGTCCATGAGTCAAGAGAGATTCTTTTAGATGGATTTACAGTCACACAGAGGGGGAGGAAAACCCCCACAATATTGGAGCTTTAGTCAACAATTTCCCAAGTTGGGATCAATAACGTATTACAGTACTACCTCTAGTCCTTAATTCACCAATTCTGATGGATGGACAGCTGCTTCAGGGCACCAGGTGTGAAATCTATGTGATAAATAAAATAAATGACTTAAATGTCTTAATTATCTACAATTAAAACACCCAGGGAACAATCAGACACAGAGACGAATACAAGTGTTAAAATACAATCTCTCTCTCTCTCTCTCTCTCTCTCTCTCTCTCTCTCTCTCTCTCTCTCTCTCTCTCTCTCTCACACAATTCAATTTCAATTTGAAGGGCTTTATTGGCATGTTTACATTGCCAAAGCAAGTGAAGTAGATAATAAACAAAAGTGAAATAAACAATAAAAAGTAACAGAAAACGTTACATTCACAAAAGAATAATGACATTTCAAATGTCATATTATGTCTATATACAGTGTTGTAACGATGTGCAAATAGTTAAAGTACAAAGAGAAAATAAATAAACATAAATATGGGTTGTATTTACAATGGTGTTTGTTCTTCACTGGTTGACCTTTTCTTGTGGCAACAGGTCACAAATCTTGCTGCTGTGATGGCACACTGTGGTATTTCACCCAGTAGATATGGGAGTTTATCAAAATTGGGTTTGTTTTCGAATTCTTTGTGGGTCTGTGTAATCTGAGGGAAATATGTGTCTCTAATATGGTCATACATTTGGCAGGAGGTTAGGAAGTGCAGCTCAGTTTCCACCTCATTTTGTGGGCAGTGTGCACACAGCCTGTCTTCTCTTGAGATCCAGGTCTGCCTACGGCAGCCATTCTCAATAGCAAGGCTATGTTCACTGAGTCTATACATAGTCAAAGCTTTCCTTAAGTTTAGGTCAGTCACAGTGGTCAGGTATTCTGCCACTTTGTACTCTCTGTTTCGGGCCAAATAGCATTCTAGTTTGCTCTGTTTTTATGTTAATTCTTTCCAATGTGTCAAGTTATTATATTTTTGTTTTCTCTCTCTCTCTCTCTCTCTCCCTCTCGTTCTCTCTCTTTCTTCAATCGCTCTCCCTCTCTCTCTCTCTCTCTCCCTCGCTCTCTCTCTCTCTCTCCCTCTCCTCTCTCTCCCTCTCTCTCTCTCTCTCTCCCTCTCTCTCTCTCTCTCCCTCTCTCTCCTCTCTCCCCCTCTCTCTCCCTCTTTCGAATGGGCCCGTGATGAGGAAATGAAAAAAAAAAGGAAGTGGGCTCTTTCCATCTTACACGGGCCCAGTGAGAATGCCACTCCTCTCCTCTGCTATCAACAGTTGGCAGGGGAAAGCTGTGGTGGCAGGTTTGTTGGAATACAATGATGAGTGTTCTATGAATTCCATGTCCACTGGACTGATAGATCACATGACTAAATAACGACGTCGGGGGGGGGGGGGCTGTTAAGAAAGGCTCTGTTCTGAATCTGACGTTTTCTTAAATGATTTACTTACTTTATTCCAATCCATAGTTGACACTTACTATATTCTCTGTTTGGAACAAGTACTACCGAGTCAAATGAATTGTTCAAAACACTGAATAGACATAGGCTATACTTTTACATACCATCACAATAATAACAAAGTTTACATTTTAAAGGTCTAGTACAGTCAAACACGTGATTTGCCTGTGTTGCCACACTATGAGGTTGGAATAATATTGTGAATTTGTGAAAATGGTGATAATTCCCTTTTAGTGTTAGAGATGTTTGAAAAGATTGACTAAAATTACAGCCTATTTTGTTGGGATGGCGTTTTGGCCTGCCAGGTGACATCACCAGGCGGAAAATTAGTTATGAGAGTTCCACATTTCTCTGTCAATAACAGCAAGTTTTCAGTTTCCCCCTTCCCACTCAGACCACTCCCAGACAGACCTTGCAAAAGTCTTGCTTGAGAAATAGCTTGTGCTATCTAAAATCACTGTGAAATATATTTTCCATAACAAAAAATATAGTATTTTCAGCTGTTTTAAGCTCAATTACAAAACCTAAAGACACAAAACCAAAACATATGAACTGGAAGCATAGAAATAGAGCACATAGAACAGATCTACAGTTCTTAGACTTGCTTTCAAGTTGAATGATTTTGTTTTTAAATGTTTTATTTAAGTCAGTGAAGAACAAATTCTTATTTACAATGACAGCCTACCGGGGAACAGTCTGGTTCAGGGGCAGAACAACAGATTTATACCTTGTCAGCTCGGGGATTCGACAACACTCTAACCACTAGGCTACCTGCAGCACAAATGATAGATCTATAGCACACATTTCTATGTGAATTTGGTAGGGTTGCCCAAAAAGTTACATATTGCCACTTTAAGCATGACTTGACCGACCCTACAGCCCATCACTGCGACAGGAACAATTGGAGAACGCTAGACTTTTACAGCTTTAAGGCATTCTGTGTGAGCTCGCTGGCTCCGGTGACAGCCTATAACTAGTGTTTTCTGGGAGAGCGGTATTCTTTTCCTTGCTGTTTCACAGAAGAACGTCGGCCAGGGTGTGGCAGAAGGGGGAAGGGCTGAGCTTTAAAAAATATGAATTTCCACACAACTCTACAAAGCATAATGTTTCAGGGATCAATGTCGCCACATCTCTATCTATCATCATCTATTGTGATGAAGAAACGAACAAAAACGTGTCTGTTTCGTTTGATCAAAACTCTTCAAGGGTAATACGCGCCTGACGTTACAACAGCGGAGCGGTTCTGTTATTCAAACACATTCTGTATCTTCGTTTCTGAGCTCGATAAAAAAAAATCAAAAAACGATTTCTCTATGTGCTGCAGAAGTCTTGATTATTTTCCCCTCTTTTCCTCAGACCTGGTTTCAATTAGTAAGTATTTCCTAACCACTACATTCCATTACCATACCCCCCCCCCCCTCTCTCTCTCTCTCCCCACCCTGGCTAGAATCCCGGGATAAAACGAATCGAGGTAAAACTGCGAGCGAGAAAGTCCGTAAAACTCCACCCATGTCAACACGTTAAACAGATACAAAACAAATGTTGTTGCTAAATTCGTTTTTTTGTTATACCATATTAAACCCGTTACTATACTATACTCTGAAAACCGTTGGTTTCGTGAAGATGGGTTATAAGATGTTGTTCTAAGACTTCTGTACATGATTGCAGAGTGTGTGCAATTATTTTCTCTCTCTCTCTCTTCCCTTGGTGCGCCTCTCTGAACCAGAAGCAGGAGGGAGGTGAAGGACTTGTAAGAGAGTAGAATCCACACCCAAGTCTGTAGGCTATCTTAAAACGCTTTATGGGGAACTGCCTTTACTGATAGCCATTTCTAAGCAAATAATTACTCATACTCACACAAACACTCGACTTGATAGATTAGAGGCAAATAGAACAAATATCATTTAACTTGACAGGTTTTTCATCAATGATGATGTTTTGGGCGGTTTCTTTAAACAACTTTCTTTTTTCTTTCCTGCGTGCAGGGCAGGGTTAGAATAGGAGGATCAATATCCACGTCGCTGAGATGAAATCACAACCGGACTAGGCTATACATCTGCATGGGTTTTACATTTAAAAAAAGATATGTTATAACACATCCCCGGGAAACTTAAGTTAGTCTGGCATGTAAAGTCTTTCATGCGTCGCTTTATATACCCCAAGCAGCTTTATTTTGTGCACAGTAACAGAGTGAAATAAGAAGTGAGACCCATATCCCCGTTCATGTGGGTGGTGACACACACCCACTTCATCTCGTGTTCCAAATTACAGAACTTTGAACGAGAAAACAAAGTAGCACCATGGGCACCACCCTTCCTCCCAGTTACTCTGGTGAAAGACTATCAATCTTCTTTTTTTTTTAAATGTCATGTAAATTAACCTTAATTAAACAGCACGATTGCCACGTCATTTAAACATATGCATTATAACTTTGTTTGGGGGGGGGGGTAGTTTACCAGATATGATACCATCACCATTATTATAAACTGTTAAAAAATGATCTAAATTAAAATTGTGATGACAAACGTAAATTATTGTTTTTACCTGAGCAGTCTGAGCTGCAACAACTTCAACACAGCAACTTGAGCATCTTTGGTAGTGTTCTCTTCCCCTCCTGCTGTCCCAGCAGTCGATAAAAGCACGTCTTCTTCTTCCCAATCAAAAGTTCTTTCTCACTTCTAGAATACTTGTCTTTCTCTATCAACCAGAGTCTCCCTCCGTGTCCAGGGCGTTTTTCTCTCTCCCCTCCCTTCTCACTCTCTCCCCTTAGAGAGTGCGTGTTGCCTTTTTTTTTCTAGTCTGCGTGGCTGTTACTCCGGGCGATGCAGAATGGTTGGACATGCGAAAGGGTAGGGCTACTGGTCTTGGATAAAGGGAGGATTAGAGGGCGGGAGGTAACGGGAGGTGTAGAAGGGAGTGGCCGAAGTCTCCCTTTCTGACTCTGCCCATCCAATGCAACTTGACTCAGGGGGACATAACATAGTAAACAAAATCCGGGAAATTCAAATTATACTGAACAAAATTACAAACGCAACATGCAAAAATTTCACGATTTTATTGAGTTACAGTTCATATATGCAAATAAGTCAATTGAAATGAATTCATTGGGCCCTAATCTATGGATTTCTTATGACTAGGCAGGGGTGAAACCATGGGTGGGCCTTGGAGGGCATAGGCCCACCCACTTGGCAGCCAGGCCCAGCCAATCAAAATGAGTTTTTCCACCACAAAAGGGCTTTATCATCAACTCTCCAGGTGGCTGGTCTCAGATGATCCCGCAGGTGGATAAGCCGGATGTGGAGGTCCCGTGCTGGCGCGGTTACGCATGTTCTGTGGTTGTGAGGCCGGTTGGACATACTTCCAAATTCTCCCTCAACAACGTTGGAGACGGTTTATGGTAGAGAAATTAACATTCAATTCTCTGGCAACAGCTCTTGTGGACATTACTGCAGTCAGCATACCAATTGTGTGCTTCCTCAAAACTTGAGACATCTGTGGCATTGTGTTTTGTGACAAAACGGCACATTTTAGACGGGCGTTTTATTGTCCCCAGCACAAGGTGATCATAGTGTTTAATCAGCTTCTTGATATGCCACACCTGTCAGGTGGATGGATTATCTTGGCAAAGGAGAAATGCTCACTAACAGGGATGTAAACACATTTGTGCACAAAATTTCAGAGAAATACACTTTTTGTGCGTATAGAACATTTCTGGGATCTTTTATTTCAGCTCATGAAACACGGGACCAACATTTTACAGTTTTACATATTTTGTTCAGTATGGTATGATATGTAACTTTTTGTATGCAATGTATTAATTTGTGGATGTCCATAATCCTATTTCTATGATATGTTACGATTTACAATTTGTATAATATGTTACAAATTGGCAATTCATACAATATGTTACAAATTTGCAATACGTATGATATGTTACAAATTCCAATTTGTTATTGCTAACGTTAGCTGGGTGACTAGATGGCTAACGCTAACGTTATCTAGGTGGCTAACATTGGTTAGGCTAGGGGTTAGGGTTACGGGTTAAGGATAGAGTTAGGTTAAAGGGTTAAAGGTCAGCTAACACACTAAGTAGATGCAAAGTAGCTAGAAAGTAGTGAATTGTTGCTGAAAGTTGTCCATGATGAGATTTGAACACACAATCTTTGGGTTGCTAGACATTCACTTTATACGTCCACCCATCCACCCCGACCAAAAGTAACCTTCTGTCTTATGTAACCATACAAAAACGTAACATATCATACTGATTTTGATTTTAGAATTTTTTTGTTTTGTTTAATATGTTACGTCTAGTGTATGAGACCAGCCTGCCAAATGCAACAGTCTTCAACACACGGCTTCAATGAATTGTAATAGAAAACGTTTCTACAAGCAGAATATGTGATAAAAGGGGCAGTCCTTCATGGTCCAATTCCCCCAACATAATACATTTATAACAGAGTTTTAATTTATATTTAAAACACATGTATTTGAGTTTCTTTACTCTCTTTTTCTTTGAAGAATTGCTCTCTCTTGTTTCTCTATAAACTTTTGCAATACCTTTTGTTTGTTTGAAGCAACAGGAATTTAACAATATAGTCTTTTGTGAAGGAGCTTGGGTTGAAACGGAGCAGTTACAATTGTATTGCTTGAAATACCTGTTCAACTTTGCTCTCTCAGATTCAAGAGATCCATTCAAAACTTTGAAACAAACCTTTGTTATGATATATTATAAGCGTCCTAAAATGGGTCCCTATTCACAACTGGCACCAGAGTCATGGTCAAAAGTAGTGCACTATAAAGGGAATAGGGGACTGTTCCCAACAACAAGGTGGCAGGTAGCCTAGTGGTTTGAGTGTTGCACCAGTAGCCGAAAGGTTGCTGGTTCGAATACTTGAGCTGACAAAGTGAAACATCTGCTGATGTGCCCTTGAGCAGGGCACTTAACCTGCATTTGTTCCAGGGGTGCTGTACGACTATAGCTGACCATGTAAAACAGCACCTATCCAGTGTATATGGATAGGTGTGGCCTCCCGGGTGGCGCAGTGGTCTAGAGCACTGCATCGCAGTGCTAGCTGCGCCACCAGAGTCTCTGGGTTCGCGCCCAGGCTGGGCTGGGTTCGCGCCCAGGCTCTGTCGCAGCCGGCCGCAACCGGGAGGTCCGTGGGGCGACGCACAATTGGCATAGCGTCGTCCAGGTTAGGGAGGGTTTGGCCGGTAGGGATATCCAGCATATAAAATGCATGCACTCTACTGTAAGTCGCTCTGGATAAGAGCGTCTGCTAAATGACGTAAATGTATATAAAAATACTTTGTTTTGGAAGGGGCACACCGTTTCTTCATTGTTATTGGCATCAGCTCCATGATTCCAGCAGTGCTGTCTCACCCAATACTGTTATTCATACCATACACAATGCTGTCATTCATACCATAGCCAATACTGTCATTCACACCATAGCAAATACTGTTCTTCACACCATAGCCAATACTGTCATTCACACCATAGCAAATACTGTTATTCACACCATAGCCAATACTGTCATTCACACCATAGCCAATACTGTCATTCATATCATAGCAAATACTGTCATTCATACCATAACAAATACTGTCATTCATACCATAGCAAATACTGTCATGCATACCATAGAAAATACTGTCATGCATATGTAACAGTATAACTTTAAACCGTCCCCTCGCCCCGACACGGGCACGAACCAGGGACCCACTGCACACATCAACAACGGTCGCCCACGAAGCATCGTTACCCATCGTTCCACAAAGGCCACGGCCCTTGCAGAGCAAGGGGCAACACTACTAATAGGTTTCAGAGCAAGTGAGGTAACTGATTGAAACGCTACTAGCGCGTACCCGCTAACTAGCTAGCCATTTCACATCCGTTACACTCACCCCCCTTTCAACCTCCTCCTTTTCCGCAGCAACCAGTGATCCGGGTCACGGCACCAATGTAACTGTATAACTTTAAACCGTCCCCTCGCCCCGACACGAGCGCGAACCAGGGACCCACTGCACACATCAACAACGGTCGCCCACGAAGCATCGTTACCCATCGCTCCACAAAGGCCACGGCCCTTGCAGAGCAAGGGGCAACACTACTAATAGGTTTCAGAGCAAGTGAGGTAACTGATTGAAACGCTACTAGCGCGTACCCGCTAACTAGCTAGCCATATCACATCCGTTACACTTACCATAGCCAATACTGTCATTCACACCATAGCAAATACTGTCATTCATACCATAGCAAATACTGTCATTCATACCATAGCCAATACTGTCATTCATACCATAGCAAATACTGTCATTCATACCATAGCACCGACTGTCATTCATACCATAGCAAATACTGTCATTCACACCATAGCAAATACTGTCATTCATACCATAGCCAATACTGTTATTCACACCATAGCCAATACTGTTATTCATACCATAGCAAATACTGTCATTCACACCATAGCCAATACTGTTATTCATACCATAGCCAATACTGTTATTCATATCATAGCAAATACTGTCATGCATACCATAGCAAATACTGTCATTCATACCATAACAAATACTGTCATTCATACAATAGCAAATACTGTCATGCATACCATAGAAAATACTGTCATGCATATGTAACAGTATAACTTTAAACCGTCCCCTCGCCCCGACACGGGCACGAACCAGGGACCCTCTGCACACATCAACAACGGTCGCCCACGAAGCATCGTTACCCATCGCTCCACAAAGGCCACGGCCCTTGCAGAGCAAGGGGCAACACTACTAATAGGTTTCAGAGCAAGTGAGGTAACTGATTGAAACGCTACTAGCGCGTACCCGCTAACTAGCTAGCCATATCACATCCGTTACACATACCATAGCAAATACTGTCATTCATACCATAGCAAATACTGTTCTTCATACCATAGCCAATACTGTTATTCATACCATAGCCAATACTGTTATTCACACCATAGCAAATACTGTCATTCATACCATAGCCAATACTGTTATTCACACCATAGCAAATACTGTCATTCATACCATAGCACATACTGTCATTCACACCATAGCCAATACTGTTATTCACACCATAGCAAATACTGTCATTCATACCATAGCAAATACTGTCATTCACACCATAGCCAATACTGTTATTCATACCATAGCAAATACTGTCATTCATACCATAGCAAATACTGTCATTCACACCATAGCCAATACTGTCATTCACACCATAGCCAATACTGTTATTCACACCATAGCAAATACTGTCATTCATACCATAGCAAATACTGTCATTCACACCATAGCCAATACTGTTATTCATACCATAGCAAATACTGTCATTCATACCATAGCAAATACTGTCATTCACACCATAGCCAATACTGTTATTCATACCATAGCAAATACTGTCATTCATACCATAGCAAATACTGTCATTCACACCATAGCCAATACTGTCATTCACACCATAGCCAATACTGTTATTCACACCATAGCAAATACTGTCATTCATACCATAGCAAATACTGTCATTCACACCATAGCCAATACTGTTATTCATACCATAGCAAATACTGTCATTCATACCATAGCCAATACTGTTATTCATACCATAGCCAATACTGTTATTCATACCATAGCCAGTACTGTTATTCATACCATAGCAAATACTTCACTGTATAATTCCACCCTGACTGCGGTTGGCTCATTTTCAATGCTAGTCTCACGGCAGCAACTCAGCAACTGTGGCTGGCCGCTCTTTCAACTGCATCCAGCCTGACTTTGTCTACACACGTCCTAAAATAGCATTATACATCTCATCTTTGTTACTAGCATTTATGTCAAATACATCCCAAATGGCACCCTATTCCCTATATAGTGCACTACGTTTGACCAGAGCCCTATGGCAAATGGAACCCTATTCCCTATATAGTGCACTGCGTTTGACCAAAGCCCTATGGCAAATGGAACCCTATTCCCTATATAGTGCACTACTTTTGACCAGAGGCCCCAGTACATAGGGAATAGGGTGACATTTGTGGCGTAGACATGCAGGGCGTTGTCTAACTTGGTTCCAGGTAAGCTACTCTTTCAGAAGTTATTGTCCTGACCTGAATACACAGGATCAGTAAATACAGAGAGAAAGCTGTTCTATCAACAACAACAAAAATAAGTTTAGTTTTTTTTCATGTGTAGCTGAATATGTAAGTGACTAAATAGCACAGTAAGCAGTTAGAACAACATGACGATCCAACTGGAATGAACATCTTGAGAGTTTTCAAATTCCTGTGGAGTTCTAGAGATTATGATTTCAGATGAGATATATGTGCATTTTCCTCATTATGTCTACTCAGATATTGGCCTTTTTTTGTTTTTGTCCCTTGAACCGTCGCTAGTCACACTGAATTAAACTGGATGTCTTTCTAGTCTTTCCTTAAATATCAATCAGCAGTGCAATTGATCACTGATAAAGGAGACAATTGATCAATTGTTCGATGAACTGTTCCCAGAAATGTTCCGCTATAAAATCCATAGATTCTTCAAAAATTATTTGTGTTTTCTGTGTGCGTGCGTGTGTTTGTGTGTGTGTGTGTGTGTGCGTGTGCGTGCGTGTGTGTGTGCAGAGCATGGGTACTTGCACTTAGGTGTGTCTATGCGGGTGTGCACTTGTAGGTACGTGTGCTTGCCAATCCTCTCATATCCCAGACCATGTCACACCCATATTGACTGAGGTCAAACAGCAAACAGTCAGATGAAGAGAGAGAGAGAGCGGCTACTTCCCAAATGGCCTCCTATTCCCTATGTAGTTCACTACTGTTGACCAGGGCCCATAGGGCTACGTTTCAAAGTAATTAACTATGTAAGGATTAGGGTGCCATTTTCGGAAGCAGCTAAATAGCAAACAAAGAGGGAGTGGAGACTGATCCTGTGTGTCTGTTTAAGGAAGAACAGGAAGTGGAGACTTATCCTGTGTATCTGTTTAAGGAAGAACAGGAAGTGGAGACTGATCCTGTGTGTCTGTTTAAGGAAGAACAGGAAGTGGAGACTGATCCTGTGTGTCTGTTTAAGGAAGAACAGGAAGCGGAGACTGGTCCCGTGTGTCTGTTTAAGGAACAACAGGAAGTGGAGACTGATCCCGTGTGACTGTTTAAGGAACAACAGGAAGTGGAGACTGATCCCATGTCTCTGTTTAAGGAACAACAGGAAGTGGAGACTGATCCCGTGTGTCTGTTTAAGGAACAACAGGAAGTGGAGACTGATCCTGTGTGTCTGTTTAAGGAACAACAGGAAGTGGAGACTGATCCTGTGTGTCTGTTTAAGGAACAACAGGAAGTGGAGACTGATCCCGTGTGTCTGTTTAAGGAACAACAGGAAGTGGAGACTGATCCCGTGTGTCTGTTTAAGGAACACCAGGAAGTGGAGACTGATCCCGTGTGTCTGTTTAAGGAACAACAGGAAGTGGAGACTGATCCTGTGTATCTGTTTAAGGAAGAACAGGAAGTGGAGACTGGTTCTGTGTGTCTGTTTAAGGAACAACAGGAAGTGGAGACTGGTCCCGTGTGTTTGTTTAAGGAACAACAGGAAGTGGAGACTGGTCCCATCTGTCTGTTTAAGGAAGAACAGGAAATGGAGACTGGTCCTGTGTGTCTGTTTAAGGAGGAACAGGAAGTGGAGATGGGTCCCGTGTGTCTGTTTAAACTTCTTATGGCTGCAATCCCGTTAACGGGATCGATATGACAACAGCCAGTGAAAGTGCAGGGCGCCAAATTCAAACAACAGAAATCTCATAATTAAAATTCCTCAAACATACATGTATCTTATACCATTTTAAAGATAATCTTGTTGTTAATCCCACCGAATTGTCCAATTTCAAATAGCCTTTACAGCGAAAGCACCACAAACGATTATGTTAGGTCACCGCAAAATCACAGTCATTTTTCCAGCCAAAGACAGGAGTCACAAAAAGCAGAAATAGAGATAAAATGAATCACTAACCTTTTGATGATCTTCATCAGATGACACTCATAGGACTTCCTGTTACACAATACATATATGTTTTGTTCGATAAAGTTCATATTTATATCCAAAAACCTCAGTTTACATTGGCGCCATGTTCAGAAATGCCTCCAAAATATCCTGAGAAAATGCAGAGCCACGTCAAATAACATAAATACTCATCATAAACGTTAATGAAAGATACATGTTTTACATAGAATTAAAGATACACTTGTTCTTAATGCAACCGCTGTGTCAGATTTCAAAAAGCTTTACGGCAAAAGCACAATATTCAATAATCTGAGAACAGCGTTCAGCCACAAAAGGAAGCCATACAGTTACCCGCCAAATTGTGAAGTCAACAAAACTCAGAAATAGTATTATAAATCTTCACTTACCTTTGCTGATCTTCGTCGGAATGCACTCCCAGGACTCCCACAAGAAATGTTTGTTTTGTTCGGTAATGTCCATCATTTATGTCCAAATAGCTATTTTTGTTAGCGTGTTTGGTAAACAAATCCAAAGTCAGGAAGCGCGTTCACTAAAGGCAGACGAAATGTCAAAAAGTTCCGTAACAGCCAGTAGAAACATGTCAAACGATGTATTGAATCAATCTTTAGAATGTTTTTAACATAAATCTTCAGTAACGTTCCAACCGGAGAATTCCATTGACTTCAGATGTGCGGTGGAACAGAGCTCCCTCTCATGTGAACGCGCATGGTCAGAGCATGGTCAGGTCATGGTAGACCTGACTAATTCCTGTCTCCTTCGGCCCCACTTCACAGTAGAGGCATCAGACAAGGTTCTACAGACTGTTGACATCTAGTGGAAGCCGTAGGAAGTAAACGCATCCATATCCCACTGTGTATTCAATAGGGTCTTGGTTGAAAATCGACCAACCTCAGAATTCCCACTTCCTGTTTGGATTTTTTCTCAGGTTTTTGCCTGCCATATGAGTTATGTTATACTCACAGACATCATTCAAACAGTTTTAGAAACTTCAGAGTGTTTTCTATCCAATACGAATAATAAAATGCATATATTAGCAACTGGGACTGAGGAGCAGGCAGTTTACTATGGGCACCTCTGAGCACCTTTCATCCAAGCTACTCAATACTGCCCCTGCAGCCATAAGAAGTTAAGGAAGAACAGGAAGTGGAGACTGGTCCTGTGTGTCGGTTTAAGGAAGAACAGGAAGTGGAGACCGGTCCTGTGTGTCGGTTTAAGGAAGAACAGGAAGTGGAGACTGGTGCAGTGTGTCGGTTTAAGGAAGAACAGGAAGTGGAGACTGGTCCTGTGTGTCGGTTTAAGGAAGAACAGGAAGTGGAGACTGGTCCTGTGTGTCAGTTTAAGGAAGAACAGGAAGTGGAGACTGGTCCTGTGTGTCGGTTTAAGGAAGAACAGGAAGTGGAGACTGGTCCTGTGTGTCGGTTTAAGGAAGAACAGGAAGTGGAGACCGATCCTGTGTGTCGGTTTAAGGAAGAACAGGAAGTGGAGACTGGTCCTGTGTGTCGGTTTAAGGAAGAACAGGAAGTGGAGACTGATCCTGTGTTTAAAGAAGAACAGGAAGTGGAGACTGGTCCAGTGTGTCGGTTTAAGGAAGAACAGGAAGTGGAGACTGGTCCTGTGTGTCGGTTTAAGGAAGAACAGGGAGTGGCAGCACGCTACTATGAGTCAAGAATACCAACTGATTTTGCAGGTCCCAAATGGTACCCTATTCCCTATATATAGTGCGCTACTTTTGACCACAGCCCTATAAACCCTATGGACCCGGTCAAAAGTAGTGCACTTCATAAAGAGAAGAGTGCCATTTGGGAAACAGTGCTTAGTCTCAGGATAGGTAACACACAGTGAAGTGAAGCTGTACCAAAGACGCTGGCTGTGTTCTTTAGAAGTAGCCTGTTATCATAAACTGCTGTATCAGTTCAGAACGTCCTAACGGACTCAGAAGGAATGTCTGTTCCTCTCTAGGAATAGAGGAATCCTCAAAAAATGCATATATTTTATACATTAAACATACATGATGTTTGAAAGTGGACACTTTTCTGTATGGGGTGTGCATGTCATGCTCACACAGTTTGTTTAGCCAATTTAGAAATATGTTTTGTATGAAATTACTTTAAACTTTCTCCTTTCAACTAATGTTGTGTTAAACTTTAAAAAATATATGTTTTTTAAACATTTTGTTTAATTAATCACACACACAATCATATAATCATAATCAAGTCAGAAAACTCCAGCAGCAGATACAGTATATGGTTGTTCTTCAGAATCCATCACCTTCCAAATGATTCTGCACCTGTTTACCTGACTACCTGTTTACCTGACTACCTGTTTGACTCACTGCCACGTTGGCGTGGTCCACTTTGAAGACCAGTTTCATGTGTTGTTATTCTCACAGCCGGCTGAGTCTGACTAACACTTTGTCATGCTCATTGACTTTTAAAGGGATCGCGAGTGGCTCAGCGGTCTAAGGCACTGCATCGCAGTGCTAGAGGTGTCACTACAGACCGGGTTCACTATAAAACCCGGGTTTGAACCCAGGCTGTATCGCAACTGACCGTGATCGGGAGTCCCATAGGTCGGCGCACAATTGGCCCAGCGTCTTTAGGTGAGGGTTTGGCTCGGGTAGGGCTGTCATTATAAATACGATTTGTTTTTTTTATTAAACTGACTTGCCAATTTAAATAAAGGATAAATAAATATAAATGTCACAAATTAATTAAATAATTGATTGATAAAATGCAGCTAAACTCTACCTTCCAATCTGCCTCTTCTTTGAACATTTCTCAACAGCTCTTTGTCATTTCTTTTGCGAAACACAGGGAATGTGTCAGTGGTTGAATGGTAGGATATGTAGGAAGCACGGGTGTGTTTCCGGGTGAATGTACAGTACTGTAGGTGTGCCTGCCTGCCTGTGAACCACAGCAAATAGCTGGGGCTGCAGTCACCGTGAGTCAGAGGACGAGTTCCCCATAGGGCTCTGATCAAAAGTAGTGCACTATATAGGGAATAGGGTTCTATAGGGTTCTGGTTAAAAGTAGTGCACTATATAGGGAATAGGGTGTAATTTGGGACGCTGCCAGAGCCCTGCATGACTACAATACATACAGCCCTGCATGACTACAACACACACAGAGCCACTGGTGCATAGAAGCAGAGAGAAGGAGGGAAAATCTTTTAGGATTAGCAGAGACGGATGAATACGTTGTGTGTGTGTGTGTGTGTGTGTGTGTGTGTGTGTGTGTGTGTGTGTGTGTGTGTGTGTGTGTGTGTGTGTGTGTGTGTGTGTGTGTGTGTGTGTGTGTGTGTGTCTCTGTCTCTGTGTCTGTCTGTGTGTGTGTGTGTGTGTGTGTGTGTGTGTGTGTGTGTGTGTGTGTGTGTGTGTGTGTGTGTGTGTGTGTGTGTGTGTGTGTGTGTCTCTGTCTCTGTGTCTGTCTGTGTGTGTGTGTGTGTGTGTGTGTGTGTGTGTGTGTGTGTGTGTGTGTGTGTGTGTGTGTGTGTGTGTGTGTGTGTGTGTGTGTGTGTGTGTGTGTGTGTGTGTGTGTGTGTGTGTGTGTGTCCATGTCTGTGTCCGTTTGTGTTTGTGTGCGGGTGTGTCTGTCTGTGTGGGTGGGTGTGTGTGTGTGTGTGGGTGGGTGTGTGAGTAGGTGTGTGTTTGTGGACAGATCTACAAACACATTTACAATCTTGAGTATCCATCTTGATCCAGACCCTTTCCATCAGTTCAAACAAGAAGGTCCACAAGCCAATAATAAAACACTAAAACCAAACTGATGATAATCAACTGGACGTCCAATCATACGATTGGACAATACGAGCAGTGTGTTTAGTAGAGAACAACCAGCCTCTTGTCTGTTTCATATTTGATGAGATCAGTTGATAGATCATGAGGTATTATTTGTGATACGCTGTGTTGATGTCCTCCGTGTAACTTAGTATGTTGTGTTGTCTTCAGTGTAACCTTAGTATGTTGTGTTGTCTTCAGTGTAACCTTAGTATGTTGTGTTGTCTTCAGTGTAACCTTAGTATGTTGTGTTGTCTTCAGTGTAACCTTAGTATGTTGTGTTGTCTTCAGTGTAACCTTAGTATGTTGTGTTGTCTTCAGTGTAACTTAGTATGTTGTGTTGGTATTTGTCCTCCAGATATGGAATGAACTCCCAGGTAGATTTTAATAGGAACATGTAGTCTCCCAGTCATGTTCATATTTTAATAGGAACATGTAGTCTCCCAGTCATGTTCAGATTTTAATAGGAACATTTAGTCTCCCAGTCCTGTTCAGATTTTAATAGGAACATTTAGTCTCCCAGTCCTGTTCAGATTTTAATAGGAACATCTAGTCTCCCAGTCATATTCATATTTTAATAGGAACATGTAGTCTCCCAGTCATGTTCATATTTAATAGGAACATTTAGTCTCCCAGTCATATTCATATTTTAATAGGAACATGTAGTCTCCCAGTCATATTCATATTTTAATAGGAACATTTAGTCTCCCAGTCATATTCAATCAATCAATCAATCAATCAAGTTTATTTAATATAGCCCTTCGTACATCAGCTAATATCTCGAAGTGCTGTACAGAAACCCAGCCTAAAACCCCAAACAGCAAGCAATGCAGGTTTAGAAGCACGGTGGCTAGGAAAAACTCCCTAGAAAGGCCAAAACCTAGGAAGAAACCTAGAGAGGAACCAGGCTATGAGGGGTGGCCAGTCCTCTTCTGGCTGTGCCGGGTGGAGATTATAACAGAACATGGCCAAGATGTTCAAAATGTTCATAAATGACAAGCATGTTCAAATAATAATCAGGAATAAATGTCAGTTGGCTTTTCATAGCCGATCATTAAGAGTTGAAAACAGCAGGTCTGGGACAGGTAGGGGTTCCATAACTGCAGGCAGAACAGTTGAAACTGGAACAGCAGCAAGGCCAGGTGGACTGGGGACAGCAATGAGTCATCATGCCCAGTAGTCCTGACGTATGGTCCTAGGGCTCAGGTCCTCCGAGAGAGAGAAAGAAAGAGAGAAGGAGAGAATTAGAGAGAGCATACTTAAATTCACACAGGACACTGGATAAGACAGGAGAAGTACTCCAGATATAACCAACTGGCCCTAGCCTCCCGACACAAACTACTGCAGCATAAATACTGGAGGCTGAGACAGGAGGGGTCAGGAGACACTGTGGCCCCATCCGATGATACCCTCGGACAGGGCCAAACAGGAAGGATATAAGCCTACCCACTTTGCCAAAGCACAGCCCCCGCACCACTAGAGGGATATCTTCAACCACCAACTTACAATCCTGAGACAAGGCCGAGTATAGCCCACAAAGATCTCCCAGTCATATTCATATTTTAATAGGAACATGTAGTCTCCCAGTCATATTCAGATTTAATAGGAACATGGTACAACATGTATATTTATGTATCTCCTATAATGTACATAGAGCTTTTTTTGTATCCAAGGCTTACTTCTAAAAGATACTTGGGTCTCAATGTTGATTTCCATCTCAAAATAAATGTTAAATTCAAAATTCAAAAAAGTCTCACATGATTACCATGGTTTGCGACCCAAATGGCACCCTATTCCCTATATAGCTCACTACTTTTGATCAGAGCCCTATGGCACCCTATTCCCTATATAGCGCACTAGTTTTGATCAGAGCCCTATGGCACCCTATTCCCTATATAGCGCACTAGTTTTGATCAGAGCCCTATGGCACCCTATTCCCTATATAGCGCACTACTTTTGATCAGAGCCCTATGGCACCCTATTCCCTATATAGCGCACTAGTTTTGATCAGAGCCCTATGGCACCCTATTCCCTATATAGCGCACTAGTTTTGATCAGAGCCCTATGGCACCTGGTCAAAACTAGTGCACTTTATAGGGAGCCATTTGCGATTCCGTCATGGTAATCATGATATGGGTCGAGCAACAGTTTCTGTAGGTCAGGACAGCAGAGTTATCAGACCCCCAAACTATCTCCATGGTTACCACTGAATATGTAGTGTAAAAAACTAAACAGACAAACCAGCGGAAGACAGCAAGAAATATCTAGCCATCTTGCAACACGCATATCATACAAATCATAACAACAGCCTGATTTCCATGGTTGCCATAGTTGGGATTTCCCCACCACACGTCTCACATGATTCAGAAAGTCAGGCAAGCCTTCCCCACCCCTACTTCTGATAGGCTACAGAGAAGAGAAGGAAGAAAAATGAAAGCAGGGAATGAGAGACAGATTGAATTGTGGTTTACACTGCAAGTTGTGAGTCACGGGGGGGGACATGGAGAGGAGGCTGAAAAAAAAATACTATTCTGGGATGGTTGGTTGCTATAGCAACATAATAAGCAAGGGGGCAGGTTATTGCAGGGATGTTTCCATAGCAATGCCCGGTGTGTATATATAAATATTAGATGCAGAAAAGCAGTTGTAAGTGCTGTAACAAACAATGCAGAAATGAATAGCTAGCCTCAAAAAGTTTATTTATACTATCATTGCATGGTGAATAGATAGTTTGTCTATAGAACTAAGAATATGTTTCCCCCCACTTTGGGCTTTTCTGGGATTACCCTCTCACGGCTAACAGCGTTGGCATGTTATGTCTTGTCATAGCCGACCACAGCACTGAACAATCAACCACTTGGGGGAAATAGAGTTACGTCAGCACTTTGCTCAAGGTGTGTAACATTCCACCTAGAATTTCAACAGCTAGCGCAAAAAAAAAAACAAGTTGATAAGCCCCTTTATTTTCTACTTGAAGAATAAAGACAATGATAGTTTAAACTTTATCAGAAGCTGTCATCATTAAGTACTACCTCCTTCTATTCACAGATAACCTGCCCTATCAATGTGGATGCCCGAGCCATTGTTCTTCGAGTCAGAGGGTTTTAATAACATTGACCCAGTGGGTGAGATATTATTTTTTTAAACAACCTTTGAAACAGTTTGGTGTAGCCCTCGTCGATCCTCCGTTATGTTTTTATTCAGACAGATACCTTCCTGTGAGTTTACATTCCTCTATTAGTTGGACGTGTTCCAGAAGTCCAACACTGCAGTGTGGTGACGAATGGCAGTGAATTCTGTTAAAAGCAGAAGGTGATGATGCAATGAAATCTGTTGAGCCGAGTGGGTTAAACCAGACTGAGCCACCATTATCCAAGTGACTCAAACGTATGCCGAAGGAGTCATTTGGACACTACCCCCTTGGTAGCTAGACTCACCTTAAACAAACAAGTCCCAAATACACCAAGAAGGTAACCTGGTTTAACTTAAGTCTGTCTTGAGTGTATTTGGGCTTAATAGTGTACTCACTACTACTCCTCTCTGCCTTTCCCTCAGACCTCGCCAGAGAAACCTGTATTGAGAAGTATTAAGTCATTCTATACCTCTGCAGAATGTAAGCTATGGCATTTATCTCTATCAAAACAGACACTGAGACACACATGCCATTTCTGCTATTTAACTGTTGCTCGTTGTTTGACCAATATCAAATCAGAGATATCTTGTAGATTATCACAAAACAAGTTTTTATTTTAATTGTATTTTATTTCACCTTTATTTAACCAGGTTGAGAACAAGTTCTCATTGACAACCTGGCCAAGATAAAGCAAAGCAGTGCGACACAAACAACAACACAGAGTTACACATAAACAAACGTACAGTCAATAACACAATAGAGCCTGTGACTGTAGTGAGCATTGTAGTTGTGCTTTGGAAGACGATATGTGGTTCAATGCCACACCTCCCAACTTCGGAAACATGAGCCTCAGGAACTCTGGGGTCTCAAATCCAAAAATGCAGGGGCTGCCTGTCTGTTTCCCTACTCTGTCCCTCTCTCCTCTCTCTCCCTCTCCTCTCCCACTGTCTCTCCTCTCTCTCTCTCTCCTCCCACGGTCTCTCTTTTCTCCCTCTCTCGCTTCTCTCTTCTCCCTCTCTCCTCCCACGGTCTCTCTTCTCCCTCTCTCTCTCTCTCTCCTCCCACTCTCTCTCTCCTCCCACGGTCTCTCTCTTCGCCCTCTCTCTCTCTTCTCCCTCTCTCTCCTCTCCCACTGTCTCTCTCTTCTCCCTCTCTCTCTTCTCCCTCTCTCTCTCATCTCCCACGGTCTCTCTCTTCGCCCTCTCTCTCTTCTCCCTCTCTCTCCTCTCCCACTGTCTCTCTCTTCTCCCTCTCTCGGTCTCTCTCTTCTCCCTCTCTCTCTCTCTCTCTCTCTCTCCTCCCACGGTCTCTCTCTTCGCCCTCTCTCTCTCTCTTCTCCCTCCTCTCCCACGGTCTCTCTCTTCTCCCTCTCTGCATTCTGGTATGTAACGATGACATGCAGTGCTCTCTCCTCTTCTCTCTTTCTCTTACACAGTCCTACAGAGCAGCTAGAATGAAGATACCAAGAAATTAAATGAAACATTGTTTATGTACAAAATATTTTTGACTATGTTGCCGTGGCTCCCATGCCTGGTGAGTGTTGATGTCAGACAGTGTACACCTCAAATGGCACCCTGACCTCTGACCCTCACCATTCCATTCTGATGCAAAATGACTCTGCTGCTGCATTTTAGTGCCACGGTAAAACACAGCCGTATGCCCCTTTAAGTGTACCAGCTGACTGGAACCTGCAGGGAAGGAGACACCCACACTCACCCACCCAGGAATTTTTAGTAAAAACAAAAGATTGCAAAATGGAATTTGAAAGGTTAAATTCATATCCCGCGGTGGACTAAGTAGGATACTTAAAACAACACTTTGTTAATTTTGCTATTTTGTTGTTGTTGTTATAAAGCAAAATAAGAGGATTAATGTTGATCAAAATTGTATTTATTTTTTAGATAATGTGAAACAATTATAGCAGAATGTCAATATGTTAGTATATCCTTACCACTGTCTACCATACTAAATAGTATTTTCTGTCTCCCGTACGAAATATTATCTTCCGTCTCCCATACAAAATAGTAACATTGGTATTTTTTTGCAAGATGTTACCAAAGATAAATATGCAATATGTTACTGTGTTGTGGTTCGCTGTCTAATTTCTTAAACTATCCGGTATTGACACTTAAACCAGTATTTCTGGCATGAATATATCAAGACAGAGAAGATCCAAATTTAGACAAAATGTGTCTAAACCCACTTCCTCTAAAGATTCTGATATACATCGGTTGGTCATTCAACCAATGACACACAACATTGTGGAGATCCTCAACCAAAACTACAGTAACGGAACTGGCACTCTACCATAGTAACGACACAAACAATAGGACAAGTATGACAGTGAAATAAAGTGCGTGAGTTGAAGTGAAAGATTTAGAGAACAGGGAAGTAGAGATTGGGGTGAGGTTGGTTTCTACTTCTGCTGTGTTTGTTCTCTCCAAACCAAACCCAAAACCTTGACTACAACCATCCCACTCTCTCCAGATGTGTGGACAGAAACAGATGTCGAGCACATGCTTACCATGCCTAATCATTCACAAGGGATTGACAGAGAGACAGAAAACAATTACATGAACAATACAGAGCTCTTGTTATTGTTCTATTTGCCAAAATTTCTTCTTTTACAGCTGCTTTGCAATGATTAAAAAAAAAAAAAATCCCATAAAGTACAGAAGAAGTTGTAAATGGGAGGGGGGGGGGGGTGTTGCTGTTGGCATTGTACAGAGTATTGTCTTGGGTTTGGCTTTTTTAACTCTAAAGTTACTGGCCAAACTCTTATTAAATGTACAGCCTGGGGAGACTAGGCTTGTTCTGGGGGAGACTAGGCTTGTTCTGGGGGAGACTTGTTCTGGGGAGACTTGTTCTGGGGGGAGACTTGTTCTGGGGGGAGACTTGTTCTGGAGAGACTAGGCTTGTTCTGGCTGATGTGTGGTGTATCTTGGTGACTGGTCCAAATAGCACCCTATTCCCTATATAGTGCACTACTATGGGTCCTGGTCTAAAAGTTAGTGCACTATGTAGGGAACATGATGCCATTTGGGATGCGTACAGTGTTGGAAACTTTGCCATGTCTCAAACCTTAATAGGAATACTGTCTGTTTTCGTTCTCTACAATAAACAGTTTTAAAACTGACCTCTTGTACTTCTTCAGTCCAAAGTTCCCTGTAGGTGAGTAGAGTACAGAGACTGTTGTTCTCACTCCAAATATGTGTTTTCGCATAAATAGAGCGAGGGAGCGGTTCAACAATGCCGGTACTTTTACTGAAGGAATTGAAGAGGTTAGGATCGTGTCTGCTTGTACTATTCTATTCAAGCCATTAGTTCCCTGTAGGTCTAAGGCTCTACATACCAATATGCTTTATACACAGATAGAGAAGCAAGGGAGGAGTTCAGTTGAACAATACCAGTCCTTATTGTAGGAATGGGATCAAGGAATAGGCAAGCATGTTGTCTATGTTGGGAACACCCACATTCTTGTTGCCACGGTGACTATGATAATGAATTTGGTGTGAGTAAACAACTTCTTATGTTACTGTAGGCTTTAGCCGGGATGAGTGAGTCATTCATCCGCTGTAGGACTCAGGGCTGGCACCACTGTCATACTGTGTGTGTGTGTGTGTGTGTGTGTGTGTGTGTGTGTGTGTGTGTGTGTGTGTGTGTGTGTGTGTGTGTGTGTGTCACAAGCCACACATCACGTGGGTCTCAGCACACAAGACAAGTTGAAAAGGTTCTAGAATGTTAAACTTGCCTTTGGGATATTTAACTTTTGGGGATATTTTCCTTGAGTGTGCATCTACACTCCACTACGTATTTATGTGGACGAGTGACGCTAAAACTATTAATACGTCTCTATACTCCAGCATTTTGGGGGGTTGATTTTAGATCAAGTGTTTGATGTAAAAATGTCACCTTTTATTTGAGGGTATTTTCATACATAAATCTGTTTTACTGTTTAGAAATGAAAGCACTTTATGTCTTCTAGTCCCCCCCCTCCCCCTCTCACCCTCCCCATTTGAAGGTGCCATAAGTATGTAGACAAATTCAATTATGTGTGTGAAACAAATAAATAATAATAATGTTCCATGAACACAACCAGTCATGACGTTTTGATCTGACTGTCAAACAAATCACTCAAATAATAGTCAACCTGCGCATTTTCGGTCACGCCAGATCAATTCCAGCATCCAAACAGTGTGATGGGAAAGAGATATCCGTTATGAAACACCTTTTACTCATGAAATATCACATTTACATCATTATTCAGACTCTTTACTCAGTACTTTTGTTGAAACATCTTTGGCAGCGATTACAGCCTTGAGTCTTTTATTTATTTAGCCTTTATTTAACCAGGAAGGGCTCATTGAGATTTAAAATCTATTTTTTAAGAGCGTCCTGGCTAAGATAGGCAGTCTTCTTGGGTATGACGCTACAAGCTTGGCACACCTGTATTTTGGGGAGTTTCTGACATTCTTCTCTGCAGATCCTCTCAAGCTCTGTCAGGTTGGATGGGGAGCGTTGCCGCACAGCTATTTTCAGGTGTTGTCTTGGCGTGTGCCAAGGGATGTTGTCCTGTTGGAAGGTAAACCTTCGCCCCCAGTCTGAGGTCCTGAGTGCTCTGGAGCAGGTTTTCATCAAGGATCTCTCTGTACTTTGCTCCGTTCATCTTTCCCTCGATCCCGACTAGTCTTTTAGTCCCTGCCGGTGAAAAACATCCCCACAGCATGCTGTTGACACCACCATGCTTCACCGTAGGGATGGCATTGGTCAGGTAATCATCGGTGGCTGGTTTCCTCCTCCTTCAGACCAAGAAGTTCAATCTTGGTTTCGTCAGACCAGAGAATCTTGTTTCTCATTGTCTGAGAGTTCTTTAGGGGCCTTTTGGCAAACTCCAAGCGGGCTGTCATGTGCCTTTTACTGAGGAGAGGCTTCCGTCTGGCCACTCCACCTTAAAGGCCTGATTGGTGGATCTTGTCTCGGATCTCTAAGGACCATTCCTTCGACCTCATGGCTTGGTTTTTGCACTGTCAACTGTGGGATCTTATTTAGACAGGTGTGTGTGTGCCTTTCCAAATCATCTCCAATCAATTTCATTTTTCCACAGGTGGACACCAATCAAGTTGGAGAAACATCACAATGATGATCAACGGGAACATGGAACACCTGAGTCTCATAGCAAAGGGTCTGAAAACTTATGTCAATCAGGTATTTCTATTTTTTACATTTTTTTTTGCCAGTTATTATGTTTATTCATTGCCAGTTATGTTTATTCATTGCCAGTTATGTTTATTCATTGCCAGTTATGTTTATTCATTGCCAGTTATGTTTATTCATTGCCAGTTATGTTTATTCATTGCCAGTTATGTTTATTCATTGCCAGTTATCTCAAACGCTTGATTGCAGTTGTTGCTGCTGAGGGTGGCACAACCAGTTACTAGGTTTAGGGGGAAATTAATTTGTCACATAGGGCCATGAAGGTTGGGATAGCTTTTTTCCCCTTTAATAAATAATATTATCACTTAAAAACTGCATTTTGTGTTTACTCGGGTTATCTTTGTTTAATATTAAAATTAGTTTGATGATTTGAAACATTTAAGTGTTTAATAAGTGCAAAGAACATTTAAGTGCAAAAAAAAAAAAAATCAGGAAGGGGGCAAATGCTTTTTCACAGCAACTGTATAGAGCCATTATTGCATGGTACTCCCTTCCATCTCATATTGCTCAGATAAACAGCAAACCTGGTTTTTAAAAAAAACAGATGAAGCAACACCTCACAACAAAACGCCTCTCCCATATTTAACCTAGATAGCTAGTGTGTATGTATTGATAAAGTTGTAGTCAGAAGTTTACATACACCTTAACCAAATACATTTAAACTCAGTTTTTCAAAATTCCTGACATTTAAACCTAGTAAAAATTCCATGTCTTAGATCAGTTTGGATCACCACTTTATTTTAAGAATGTGAAATGTCAGAATAATAGTAGAGAGAAGGATTTCTTTCAGCTTTTATTTCTTTCATCACATTCCCAGTAGGTCAGAAGTCTACATACACTCAATTAGTATTTGGTAGCATTGCCTTTAAATTGTTTAACTTGGGTTAAACGTTTTGGGTAGCCTTCCACAAGCTTCCCACAATAAGTTGGGTGAATTTTGGCCCATTCCTCCTGACAGAGCTGGTGTAACTGAGTCAGGTTTGTAGGCCTCCTTGCTCGCACACGCCTTTTCAGGTCTGCCCACAAATCTTCTATAGGATTGAGGTCAGGGCTTTGTGATGGCCACTCCAATACCTTGACTTTGTTGTCCTTAGGCCATTTTGCCACAACTTTGGAAGTACGCTTGGGGTCATTGTCCATTTGGAAGACCCATTTGCGACCAAGCTTTAACTTCCTGACTGATGTCTTGAGATGTTGCTTCAATATATCTACATAATTGTCCTCCCTCATGATGCTATCTATTTTGTGAAGTGCACCAGTCCCTCCTGCAGCAAAGCACCCCCACAACATGATGCTGCCAACCCTGTGCTTCACGGTTGGGATGGTGTTCTTCAGCTTGCAAGCCTCCCCCTTTTTCCTCCAAACATAACGATGGTCATTATGGCCAAACAGTTCTATTTTTGTTTCATCAGACCAGAGGACATTTCTCCATAGTCTGTTTTTTTATGGCGGTTTTGGAGCAGTGGCTCCTTCCTTGCTGAGCGGCCTTTCAGGTTATGTCGATATAGGAGTCGTTTTACTGTGGATATAGATACTTTTGTACCTGTTTCCTCCAGCATCTTCACAAGGTCCTTTGCTGTTGTTCTGGGATTGATTTGCACTTTTCGCACCAAAGTACGTTCATCTCTAGGAGACAGAACACGTCTCCTTCTTGAGAGGTATGACGACTGCGTGGTGCCATTGTGTTTATACTTGCGTACTATTGTTTGTACGGATGAATGTGATACGTCCAGGCGTTTGGAAATTGCTCCCAAGGATGAACCAGACTTGTGGAGGTCTACAATTTTTTTTCTGAGGTCTTGGCTGATTTCTTTTGATTGTCCCATGATGTCAAGCAAAGAGGCACTGAGTTTGAAGTTAGGCCTTGAAATACATCCACAGGTACACCTCCAATTGACTCAAATTATGTCAATTAGCCTATCAGACTCAAATGATGTCAATTAGCCTATCAGAAGCTTCTAAAGCCATGACATCATTTTCTGTAATTTTCCAAGCTGTTTAAAGGCACAGTCGACTTAGTGTATGTAAACGTCTGACCCACTGGAATTGTGATACAGTGAATTATGAGTGAAATAATCTGTCTGTAAACAATTGTTGGAAAAATTACTTGTGTCAATGCACAAAGTAGATGTCCTAACCGACTTGCCAAAACTATAGTTAACAAGAAATTTGTGGAGTGGTTGAAAAACGAGTTTTAACGACTTCCGACTTCAACTGTATGTATGCATGCGGTGTGTGTCATTTTTAAATGTATCCAGTACTGTTCTTGAGCTGTTCTTGTCTATAAATGTTCATGTTTCGAGTGGACCCCAGGAAGAGTAGCTGCTGCTATCACAACAGCTAATGGGGATCCTAATAAAATGCTGGAGTATAGGGCCAAATTTACACATTTTAGATTCAATGTCCAAATAAATACAGAGTGTATGTACAGCAGTATGATGTGACTGCCATAGATATACAGTATACTAGAGTGGTTACGTGACTGCCATAGATATACAGTATAATACTAGAGTGGTTACGTGACTGCCATAGATATACCGTATACAGAGTGGTTACGTGACTGCCATAGATATACAGTATAATACTAGAGTGGTTACGTGACTGCCATAGATATACAGTATACTACTAGAGTGGTTACGTGACTGCCATAGATATACAGTATACTACTAGAGTGGTTACGTGACTGCCATAGATATACAGTATACTACTAGAGTGGTTACGTGACTGCCATAGATATACAGTATACTACTAGAGTGGTTACGTGACTGCCATAGATATACAGTATACTACTAGAGTGGTTACGTGACTGCCATAGATATACAGTATACTACTAGAGTGGTTACGTGACTGCCATAGATATACAGTATACTACTAGAGTGGTTACGTGACTGCCATAGATATACAGTATACTACTAGAGTGGTTACGTGACTGCCATAGATATACAGTATACTACTAGAGTGGTTATGTGACTGCCATAGATATACAGTATACTACTAGAGTGGTTACGTGACTGCCATAGATATACAGTATACTAGAGTGGTTATGTTTCTGTGATGGCTGTTCCCTCTTAATATCGAATAGGGGAAGATAGATATGCTACTTGATTTAATCTGCATGTAATTCCCTTTATCCAGGCAATGTACTGTTAGCCTACAGTACAGTCCTGTCTTATTGACATTCATTTGTATGATTATTAATCCTCTTCGGGGAATAAAGACATGCAATCAATTTAAATCTAAATGTATTTGTTTTGCACTCTGCACAGCAATCAATCAATCGCCAAATGGAACCCGGCTTAACCCACTACACTGCCAAACGGAACCCGACATAACCCACTACACTGCCAAACGGAACCCGACATAACCCACTACACTGCCAAACAGAACCAGGCATTACCCACTACACTGCCAAACGGAACCAGGCATAACCCACTACACTGCCAAACGGATCCAGGCATAACCCACTACACTGCCAAACAGAACCAGGCATTACCCACTACACTGCCAAACGGAACCAGGCATGACCCACTACACTGCCAAACGGAACCAGGCATAACCCACTACACTGCCCAACAGAACCCTGCATAACCCACTACACTGCCAAACAGAACCCGGCATAACCCACTACACTGCCAAACGGAACCCGGCATAACCCACTACACTGCCAAACGGAACCAGGCATAACCCACTACACTGCCAAACAGAACCCGGCATAACCCACTACACTGCCAAACGGAACCAGGCATTACCCACTAAACTGCCAAACAGAACAAGGCATTACCCACTACACTGCCAAACGGAACCCGACATAACCCACTACACTGCCAAACAGAACCAGGCATTACGCACTACACTGCCAAACAGAACCAGGCATAACCCACTACACTGCCAAACAGAACCAGGCATAACCCACTACACTGCCAAACAGAACCAGGCATTACCCACTACACTGCCAAACAGAACCAGGCATTACCCACTACACTGCCAAACAGAACCAGGCATTACCCACTACACTGCCAAACGGAACCAGGCATTACCCACTACACTGCCAAACAGAACCAGGCATAACCCACTACACTGCCAAACGGAACCAGGCATAACCCACTACACTGTCAAACAGAACCAGGCTAGACCCGGTGCACTGCCAAACAGAACTAGGCATTACCAACTACACTGCCAAACGGAACCAGGCATAACCCACTGCACTGCCAAACAGAACCAGGCATAACCCACTACACTGCCAAACAGAACCAGGCATAACCCACTACACTGCCAAACGGAACCAGGCATTACCCACTACACTGCCAAACAGAACCAGGCATTACCCACTACACTGCCAAACAGAACCAGGCATTACCCACTACACTGCCAAACAGAACCAGGCATAACCCACTACACTGCCAAACAGAACCAGGCATAACCCACTACACTGCCAAACAGAACCAGGCATTACCCACTACACTGCCAAACAGAACCAGGCATTACCCACTACACTGCCAAACAGAACCAGGCATAACCCACTACACTGCCAAACAGAACCAGGCATAACCCACTACACTGCCAAACGGAACCAGGCATTACCCACTACACTGCCAAACAGAACCAGGCATTACCCACTACACTGCCAAACAGAACCAGGCATTACCCACTACACTTCATAAAGTGTCAGTCAGTTGTCCTTTGCCAAGACAGATTACCGTCCTCAATATAAACTCAGTTCATTCTTCACGGTCCCATTTGGAATACATTAACGTCAACAATAGTTGAACTCGGCTCCAAGTCACCAGCCTACTGTTATGAAAGGAGTACAATAACTACGGTGGGTCAGTAAGGTTCTGGTCAAAAGTAGTACACTATAAAGGGTGTAGGGAGCCACTGGAGACGCAGTAATGCTTATTTGGAAGGGAACTTGATGTGGCTGAGGTTGGCACACAGAACAGAGGTTGCATCAAAGCAAAGGCAGGTTCGGGCGTGGAGGAGCTCAGAGCCTGCAGCAGGCAGGTATAAGGGCCAGGTTCGGGCGTGGAGGAGCTCAGAGCCTGCAGCAGGCAGGTATAAGGGCCAGGTTCGGGCGTGGAGGGGCTCAGAGCCTGTAGCAGGCAGGTATAAGGGCCAGGTTCGGGCGTGGTGGGGCTCAGAGCCTGTAGCAGGCAGGTATAAGGGCCAGGTTCGGGCGTGGAGGGGCTCAGAGCCTGCAGCAGGCAGGTATAAGGGCCAGGTTCGGGCGTGGAGGGGCTCAGAGCCTGTAGCAGGCAGGTGTAAGGGCCAGGTTCGGGCGTGGAGGGGCTCAGAGCCTGTAGCAGGCAGGTATAAGGGCCAGGTTCAGGCGTGGTGGGGCTCAGAGCCTGTAGCAGGCAGGTATAAGGGCCAGGTTCGGGCGTGGAGGAGCTCAGAGCCTGCAGCAGGCAGGTATAAGGGCCAGGTTCGGGCGTGGAGGAGCTCAGAGCCTGTAGAAGGCAGGTATAAGGGCCAGGTTCGGGCGTGGAGGGGCTCAGAGCAGGCAGCAGGCAGGTGTAAGGGCCAGGTTCGTGCGTGGAGGAGCTCAGAGCCTGCAGCAGGCAGGTATAAGGGCCAGGTTCGGGCGTGGAGGGGCTCAGAGCCTGTAGCAGGCAGGTATAAGGGCCAGGTTTGGGCGTGGAGGAGCTCAGAGCCTGCAGCAGGCAGGTATAAGGGCCAGGAGGGGCTCAGAGCTTGCAGCAGGCAGGTATAAGGGCCAGGTTCGGGCGTGGGGGAGCTCAGAGCAGGCAGGTATAAGGGCCAGGTTCGGGCAGAGTTCATGTAGTCAACCTGGGTGGTATTCACTTGGCACCAAACTGAGGAAAACAGATAAACGGGGAGGGACTAAGATGAACTTGTGTTTTTGTTGCAAGACGTTTGCTGTGCACTAATGTATAAGACCCAGGTCAGGCGGAGACCTCGTGGCCTACCAGTACTATCTATTGGTTTATTTGGATCCAGGAAGCAGCTATTCATCCTGGGGTCCACAACAACAAAAAACATGACAAGTATCAAACCACTGGTACACAGATTTTTATGCAAATATTCCAAAATCCACATAAAAAAAAACTATAAGTGCATTTCCTAAAAAGAGACGTTTCCATCAAATTGTCTTGTTGCAGATATAAGGCTGTGTGTGATGACGTATGCACATATAACATTTTTTGTGTGTGTGGGGGGGGGGGGGGGTAAATCTCCATGTACCGAACGACCAATACAAGTTAAATGGGTTTCCATGGTATTTTCAACTCTACTGATGGTGGAATGTTGCGTTAGGTAGCGACTGTGCTCTCTGGTATTGGAACCTGTGTTCTAGGAAGCAGTTGGCCAGGGCACAGCTATAGCCTACATGATTAGATTATTATGGATAAGAGATTATTTATGTCAGTAAAATGAATTATGTGAGAAATGGCAGTGGAAACACCTCTATGAGCAAATATTGATATAATGATCATATCCCTAGGACCAAAAGCCTCAGGACTACCTGGCCTGATGACTCCTTGTTTGTCCCCAGTCCACCTGGCCGTGCTGCTGCTCCAATTTCAACTGTTCTGCCTATGGAACCCTGACCTGTTCACCGGACGTGCTACCTGTCCCAGACCAGCTGTTTTCAACTCTCTAGAGACCGCAGGAGCGGTAGAGATACTCTGAATGATCGGCTATGAAAATTCAACTGACATTTACTCCTGAGGTGCTGACTTGTTGCACCCTCGACAACCACTGTGATTATTATTATTTGACCCTGCTGGTTATCTATGAACATTTGAACATCTTGGCCATGTTCTGTTATAATCTCCACCCAGCACAGCCAGAAGACTGGCCACCCCTTTTAGCCTGGTTCCTCTCTAGGTTTCTTCCTAGGTTCTGGCCTTTCTAGGGAGTTTTTCCTAGTCACCGTGCTTCTACATTAGCATTGCTTGCTGTTTGGGGGTTTTAGGCTGGGTTTCTGTACAGCACTTTGAGATATTAGCTGATGTAAGAAGGGCTTTATAAATAAATGTGATTTGATGATATCGAAGTAAACTGGAGCCACGTGATAATCTGTTGTGTGACTTGGGAAAGCATGCAGTTTATTAGGCTACAGATGAAATAAATGATGATGAACTTCACAGGGTGGTGAAAGTGCATGGTGATGAGCTTGACGCTCCTACCCAATAAATATCCAGGGTCATATTCTGGTGACATGATCATTGATGCTTGGCTGCCGTTTGACAAAATAAAGTAGTATCGCTCTTATCCATAATAATCCCACAATGTACAGTCGTGACCAAACGTTTTGAGAATGACACAAATATTAGTGTCTTTAGATGTTCTTGTCAGATGTTACTATGGAATACTGAAGTATAATTACAAGCATTTCATAAGTGTCAAAGGCTTTTATTGACAATTACATGAAGTTGATGCAAAGAGTCAATATTTGCAGTGTTGACCCTCCTCAAGACCTCTGCAATCCGCCCTGGCATGCTGTCAATTAACTTCTGGGCCACATCCTGACTGATGGCAGCCCATTCTTGCATAATCAATGCTTGGAGTTTGTGGGTTTCTGTTTGTCCACCCGCCTCTTGATGATTGACCACAAGTTCTCAATGGGATTAAGGTCTGGGGAGTTTGCTGGCCATGGACCCAAAATATCAATGTTTTGTTCCCCGAGCCACTTAGTTATCACTTTTGCCGTATGGCAAGGTGCTCCATAATGCTGGAAAAGGCATTGTTCGTCACTAAACTGTTCCTGGATGGTTGGGAGAAGTTGCTCTCGGAGGATGTGTTGGTACCATTCTTTATTCATGGGTGTTCTTTGGCAAAATTGTGAGTGAGCCCACTCCCTTGGCTGAGAAGCAACCCCACACATGAATGGTCTCAGGATGCTTCACTGCTGGCATGACACAGGACTGATGGTAGCGCTCACCTTGTCTTCTCCGGACATGCTTTTTCCGGATGACCCCAACAATCAGAAAGGGGATTCACCAGAGAAAATTACTTTACCCCAGTCCTCAGCAGTCCAATCCCTGTACCTTTTGAAGAATATCAGTCTGTCCCTGATGTTTTTCCTGGAGAGAAGTGGCTTCTTTGCTGCCCTTCTTGACACCAGGCCATCCTCCAAATGTCTTCGCCTCACTGTGCGTGCAGATGCACTCATACCTGCCTGCTGTCATTCCTGAGCAAGCTCTGTACTGGTGGTGCCCCGATCCCACAGCCGAATCAACTTTAGGAGACGGTCCTGGCGCTTGTTGGACTTTCTTGGGCGCCCTGAAGCCTTCTTCACAACAATTGAACCGCTCTCCTTGAAGTTCTTGATGATCTGATAGTTGCTTGATTTAGGTGTAATCTTACTGGCCGCAATATCCTTGCCTGTGAAGCCCTTTTTGTGCAAAGCAATGATGACGGCACGTGTTTCCTTGCAGGTAACCATGGTTGACAGAGGAAGAACAATGATTCCAAGCACCACCCTGCTTTTGAAGCTTCCAGTCTGCTTTTCGAACTCAATCAGCATGAGAGTGATCTCCAGCCTTGTCCTCGTCAACACTCACACCTATGTTAACGAGAGAATCACTGACATGATGTCAGCTGGTCCTTTTGTGGCAGAGCTGAAATGCAGTGGAAATGTTTTTTGGGGGATTCGGTTAAGTTGCATGGCAGAGAGGGACTTTGCAATTAATTGCAATTCATCTGATCACTCGATATAACATTCTGGAGTATATGCAAATTGCCATCATACAAACTGAGGCAGCAGACTTTGTGAAAATTAATATTTGTCATTCTCAAAACTTTTGGCCACGACTGTACGTGCGAGATGTTGGCTAGAGCGAATGCGCCAAGACCAGAGTGGGCACATCAAATTAAAAAAAATGTTATTGGTCACATACACGTGTTTAGCAATGTTATGGCGGGTGTAGCGAAATGCTTGTGTTTCTAGCTCAGACAGTGCACTAATATCTAAAGTAATCTAACAATTTCACAATATAAACCTAATACACATAAATCTAAGCAAAGGAATGGAATTAAGATTATATAAAATGTATGGACGAGCAATGTCAGAGCGGCAAAACATTTGCTATATAACGAAACAGTTTGAGAAAAAAACATTAGTAGAGTTGAAAGTGCGATGGAAACCCAAGTACATTGTATTTTTCATTCGGTACATGGGAATTTAACCGCAAAAGTTATTTTTATATGCATTACCTCATCACACACAACCTTTGATTCGCAATAAATCCGTTTGATGGAAACACATCTCTGGTAGGAAAATGCGCATATTGTTTTAGAATATCTGCATAAAAATCTGTCCCAAATTGGATGGAAACCTAGCTACCGATAAAAAAGGACAGTCACATAAATGTAAAATACAACATACAAACAATAATGTGTCTGTGCACTTCGGTGTGTTTGTGAGTGTTTGTTTTGCTTGAATAATTGGAGAGGAGGGAGTTCCTTGCGTTCATGGCTCTGAATAATACTGTGTGTTGCCGTGAATTCGGGAAACTGTGAAGACACCCCTGGTGGCATGTCTCGCGGGGTATGTACGAGTGTCTGATGAGACCCCTGGTGGCATGTCTCGCGGGGTGTCTGAAGAGACCCCTGGTGGCATGTCTCGCAGGGTATGTATGGGTGTCTGAAGAGACCCCTGGTGGCATGTCTCGCGGGGTATGTATGGGTGTCTGAAGAGACCCCTGGTGGCATGTCTGGCGGGGTATGTACGGGTGTCTGAAGAGACCCCTGGTGGCATGTCTCGCGGGGTATGTACGGGTGTCTGAAGAGACCCCTGGTGGCATGTCTCGCAGGGTATGTACGGGTGTCTGAAGAGACCCCTGGTGGCATGTCTCGCTGGGTATGTATGGGTGTCTGAGCTTGTCTCGCGGGGTATGTATGGGTGTCTGAGCTGAATGTTATTTGATTACGCCGACTATCTGTAATGTTCATTCCAGTAATACTTCTCATTAAAACTAGAAGAGCAGTTCATCTCGCCAGCTTTCAAAAAGGAAAAACTGTCATGTTGTTGTTGGTCTGGTAAAACAACCGCAGTGTAAAACACTCCCTGCACTGCCCGGTGAAGCCTGAGGTCTTGACAATATGCAACATATGCAAAATAAGTGTTTTGTGTTCCTCTTTATGACCATGTTATAGGAAGCTGGTTAACTAACCAGTGAGTGGTCTGGTTGTGAAGTGGTTAACTGACTCGCCTAGTTAAAAAAAAAAAAAAAGAGGTCTAGAACACATTCTGAATTACCAAAAGCATGGTTCCTTTTTTCTGGGGAGTTTTTCCTGGCCACTAAGATTTTATTGCTCTTTGGCGTTTGACAACTGCCGATTGTAAAACACATTTGAGAATGTAAACCATAACCCATTTGAGAGCTGGTTTCTCAAACATAGATTAAGAAACACTTCCCATGGAGAATCTTCATTGAACATTATTTTAGTACAGGACGAAGCTTAAACTGTACCTTGTAAACAGGCCCTGGGTGAAAACGTTATCCTATTTGTTGCATGTCTTTGTTTTCTGGAGAACACAAGTCTTTTTCCCATTCCGCCCCTGTTCAGAAATACTGTACCTAATCCAAGGGTATGTACGCCCCCTGGAGGACAAAGAAAATAATACACCATCACCATTTTCACCCACCCATCTACCCCCCCCCCCAAAAAAGTATTGCTCATTTAAATACCAAAGCTGCCATTTTGTAGGCTTTGTTTTGCAACTAGCTTCAGACAGGACTTGTTCTTAC